>NC_091343.1:4420613-4477116 GCF_038502225.1 Cherax quadricarinatus | reverse complement strand
ACAGACAAGCAGAAAGAAAGACAGACACACAGGTAGACAGAAAGACACACACAGGTAGACAAAGACACACAGGTAGATAGACACACAGATATACACACACACACACACACACACACACACACACACACACACAGATATACAGGCAGACAGATACAGACAGGTTTATGTGCAACACTGAAAACAAATAGAGTTCGAGAGTAACAGCCTTTCTTGCCACAATCTCCAGTGCAAGATTCAGACTTCATCTTAGGGGCCATGGTGAAATTTACTGTCCAGTTAGTACAGTTAATACAGTATGATGCTGCTGATAAGGCAGGGTTACTCAAACTGATGCTGCCTGCATGATCCATTGCCGCCACGAGTATTGTCAAATATTGTACAGCGGTGTGCATCAGCCGGCCCAGCCCAGCTGCCAGATGCACGGTCGTAAGTCGAGTGGACGTATGTCGAGCAGGTCGTAAGTCGGATGGTAGGTGTATGAGATTACAAGGCAGTTGTGTAAAATATACTTTTAGCAAGTCCAAGTCATGTTGAATATAAACTTGTATAGTTCCAACTAGTAGTGGAAAAAAGAGAGACAATATAATTACTATAGGACATGTTTAATGGGAACATTTGCAAGTTGGGACCTTGGTCACTCAGTCAGAATGGTCAAGGTCCCATGACTGAAGTTTTCATTAAATATGTCCTAAAGAAATAGCATTATTGGGTCTTTTTCCACTCCAAGTGGTGTTGCATTATACCACAAAGAAATATATTTTTGTTCCCTGAACATTAGTGACCAAATCAAACAGCGCAAGTGGATTACAGTACTACACATTATTTTATATAATTTTATTTAACTCAACAGTGGTCTCCTGCCAAGGCAGGATGCCCCAAAGAAGAAAACACATTCACCATCTTTCATTCAATCACAGTCTTTCCAGAAGTGTAATGACAATCACATAAGTTGCATATCACTGCTCACCCTCCCTCCTCAACAGTGAATATACACTCCTTCCCATAACATCCCCACCCACCCTCCCTCCTCAAGAGTGAAGGCACTCTCCAGCCTGGCTAACTGCTTGTCCTGAACCTCTTCATGAATGATACTTTGTTCACACTAAAACAGCAGCTCAATTAAAAAGCCACTGGTTTCAATTCATTCCTATCTAACATGTTCGCACAAGCCTGCTGGATGCTCAAGTGCCTAAAACAGGTTTATTGTTTCCCTGGCTGGTTGACTGGTATATACAAAGAGAAGCCTGTCAGTTAAGGCAGAGTGTCATGTACACCACCAGTCATGGATACTTGAATCCACAGAACAGGAGTTAAAGGAAACACCTACTGAACACCTCCCCTTCCCCCCCTTTAACTGTTTCTGGAGTTTCCCTCCCTGCCTTCTATACCAGAATTAGATAACCTCATCTCTTCCTCCTCCCCCCCCCTGCAACACCCAGAGGGAGAGAGGAAGAAGGAAAGGAGGGGAGATGGGAAGGGAATAGAAGGGAGGGGAGAGAGAGGAGGTGGAAAGGAAGGGGAAGGAATGAGAAGAAAAGGAGAAGGAAGAAGAGAGGGGGGGAAGGAAAAAGAGAGGGGGGAAGGAAGAAGAGAGGGGGGGAAGGAAGAAGAGAGGGGAGAAGGAAGAAGAGGGGGGAAGAAGAGAGGGGGGGAAGGAAGAAGAGAGGGGGGAAAGGAAGAAGAGAGGGGGGGAAGGAAGAAGAGAGGGGGAAGGAAGAAGAGAGGGGGGAAGGAAGAAGAGAGGGGGGAAGGAAGAAGAGAGGGGGAAGGAAGAAGAGAGAGGGGAAGGAAGAAGAGAGAGGGGAAGGAAGAAGAGAGAGGGGAAGGAAGAAGAGAGAGGGGAAGGAAGAAGAGAGAGTGGAAGGAAGAAGAGAGAGGGGAAGGAAGAAGAGAGAGGGGAAGGAAGAAGAGAGAGGGGAAGGAAGAAGAGAGAGGGGAAGGAAGAAGAGAGGGGGGAAGGAAGAAGAGAGTGGGGAAGGAAGAAGAGAGGGGGGAAGGAAGAAGAGAGGGGGGAAGGAAGAAGAGAGGGGGGAAGGAAGAAGAGAGGGGGGAAGGAAGAAGAGAGGGGGGAAGGAAGAAGAGAGGGGGGAAGGAAGAAGAGAGGGGGGAAGGAAGAAGAGAGGGGGAAGAAGAGAGGGGGAAGGAAGAAGAGAGGGGGGAAGGAAGAAGAGAGGGAGGGGAAGGAAGAGAGGGGGGAAGGAAGAAGAGGGGGGGAAGGAAGATGATGATGTTGCCACCCCTACTCATCTTGAAATGATGTTCAAACTCTGCATAAATACTAGTACCTCTGTACTAGCATGTACAATGTACAGACCTCAGTGGCAACATGCAGACTCCATCAACTTCCTAATGGAAAATATTGACTCCCTTCTGCTACAACACAACTGTCAACATATCATAATTGTTGGTGACCTCAACCAACATCTTATACAGAGGGACTTTGATGACCTTCTTGCAGTATTTGACATAAGAAACTTTGTTGATTTCCTTACTCTCATCTCTGGCTCCTCCCTTGACCCAGTAGTGAGTGATTTGGCAGAAGGCATAGTCACTTGTCAACCCCTCGGCTACGTTGGATCATCTGACCACAAGGCTGTTTTTACGACACATAAGATCCCAACAAAACAAGGTGAGGAGTCCACACGCACAACCTGGCTATGGGAAAGAGGTAATTGGCCAGCCCTTTGCTCTGAGCTCGCCACCACTGATTGGAATGCTCTTCTCCAAGGGGATGTTGACAACCAAGTGAAAGCCTTCACTGGACACATCCTTAATCTACAACAAAAACACATTCCTCACCGGCAATATGTGACGAAGCCTACAGATCAGCCTTGGTTTGGCTTTCGTTGTAGAGAGGCTGCTACTGCTAAGTACAAAGCATGGCAAAGGTATAACAGACATCCTACCACCTATAACAGGAACTTGCACAGGCAAGACTGTAGGCATATGGGTGACATTCAAAAGTGGGCCATTGCTAAATGGGAGGTGGACAATAAAAGAAAGCTAGCATCAGGTAGGGTAGGCTCCAAAACCTGGTGGTCCCTGGTCAAGGACAGACAAGGTTATCTGCCTGATGAACTCATTCCACCTCTAAATCGACAGGATGGGACCACCTCTACTAGTAGTCAAGAGAAGGCGGACCTCTTTGCTGAACACTTTGCTACCAAAATGCAAGTTCCTGATCCAGCAAGGGACCCTCCTTGGCTAGCTGCAAGAACTGTGTCAAAACTGTCAGTGGTGACAATAAGGCAGGAGGAGGTGCATTTCCTTCTTAAATTGCTTGACCAAGAAAAGGCTGTGGGCCCAAACAAGTTGAGCCCAAGATTGCTGAGAAAATGTGCAGACCAGCTAGCAGCACCTCTAACTCACATCTTTCAGCACTGCCTAGTACAGTGTAAATGGCCCTCTCTTTGGAAAGAGGCAAATGCAATCCCTGTTCACAAAAAGAAGAGTAGAGCAGAAATCAGCAACTACAGACCAGTGTCCCTCCTGTCAATCACTGTTAAGATCCTTGAGACAATAATCTCAAGACAAATGACAGTATTTTTTGATTACCACTCACTACTTTGTGATCGTCAATATGGCTTCAGGAAAGGTTACTCTGCTGCTGATCTGTTGTTAAACCTCTCCACTAAGTGGCACCAGTCACTGGATGAATCCAAAGTCAGCTGTGTGGTAGCACTGGACATTGCTGGCGCTTTCGACTGGGTGTGGCACCAGGGCCTCTTAGCAAAACTTAAAGCACTGGGAATTGCAGGCTCTATGCTATGTCTCCTCAGTGATTACCTTCATGGTAGATCTCTAAGTGTAGTTCTCAATGGAACGGAATCAGCAAGACATCCTATTGGGGCAAGTGTTCCGCAAGGAAGCGTGCTGGGACCATTGTTATGGAATGTCTACTTCAACGACCTTCTTCATCACATCCCAGAATCACATGCATATGCAGATGACTGTACACTGACATTCACTTATCCAAGAGAAGAAATGCCAGCTGCTCTAAGCTACACCAATCACCAGCTGAGAGCTATATCAGCTTGGGGAAATAGATGGCAAGTAACATTTGCACCTGAGAAAATGCAAATGATCATCATCTCTAGGCACCATGATGGTAATGCTGGTGCAGTAGTAAGGATGAATGGGAGGGTGTTGGCACCTGGAGAAGAAGTTGATATCCTTGGGGTGAAATCTGACTCCAAACTAAAAATGAAGAACCATGTTGTAAATCTTGTAAACAAGGCAGCCAGGAAGCTTACAGCACTTCGCCGTATCTTGCATCTGCTTGACAGTAGGGGTTGCAAGATTCTGTTCAAGGCACAAGTATGCTCACACCTTGAGTATGCTCCACTTTCTTGGTTTGCCTGCCCCCCCCTCTCATCTGCAACTGCTTGACAGAGTAGAGAACAGAGCAAGATGTCTCATCTCTCGCCTGGACCCATCCTGGATAGATCTGTCATTTCAGCAGAGCCTTCAACACAGGAGGGATGTGGGTGGCCCTACTGTTATGTATAAGGCCAATATTGTCAAAGTACCACACTTGGATCCACTTCAAGGACAGAGTGAAACAAGCTTTTATGCCACAAGACGGGCAGAAAGCAGCAGCTTCACTCTGCTGTACCCTTCTCCAGAACATCACTCCATCTGAGATCATATATACCCAGGATGACTCGAGTATGGAACACATTCGTACAGCATAATGATGTCAACGAGTTAAAGTCAGTTGATCAAATGAAAATGCTGGCCCACAGATGGCTCCAACTTCATCCTGTTCCCTGCTTATATGTCTCATAACAATAAAAATGCTTTCAAATGAGCTGATATAGGCAACAGCTCTTAACTTGCCAATAAAGCTAGGAATCCTTAACCTGTAAATAGCTTGTCAACAAAGCTAGGGATCCTTAATTTTGTCAAACCCTGTGTAAAAAAAGGGGGAGGGGGAAGGGTGAGAGGTGGAAGGAAGGGCGAGAGGTGGAAGGAAGGGTGAGAGGGGGAAGGAAGGGCGAGAGGGGGGAGGAAGGGCGGGAGGGGGGAGGAAGGGCGAGAGGGGGGGAGGAAGGGCGAGAGAGGGGGGGAAGGGAGAGAGGGGGAAAGGAAGGAAGAGAGGGGGAAGGAAGGAAGGGAGGGGGAAGGAAGGAAGGAAGAGAGGGGGAAGGAAGGAAGGAAGAGAGGGGGAAGGAAGGAAGAGAGGGGGAAGGAAGGAAGGAAGAGAGGGGAAGGAAGGAAGGGAGGGGAAGGAAGAAAGAGAGGGGGAAGGAAGAAAGAGAGGGGGAAGGAAGAAAGAGAGGGGGAAGGAAAGAAGAGGGGGGGAAGGAAGAAAGAGAGGGGGACGGAAGAAAGAGAGGGGGAAGGAAGGAAGAGAGGGGGAAGGAAGGAAGAGAGGGGGAAGGAAGGAAGAGAGGGGGAAGGAAGGAAGAGAGGGGGAAGGAAGGAAGAGAGGGGGAAGGAAGGAAGAGAGGGGGAAGGAAGGAAGAGAGGGGGAAGGAAGGAAGAGAGGGGGAAGGAAGGAAGAGAGGGGGAAGGAAGGAAGAGAGGGGGAAGGAAGGAAGAGAGGGGGAAGGAAGGAAGTGAGGGGGAAGGAAGGAAGAGAGGGGGATGGAAGGAAGAGAGGGGGAAGGAAGGAAGGAAGAGAGGGGGAAGGAAGGAAGAGAGGGGGAAGGAATGAAGAGATGGGGAAGGAAAGAAGAGAGGGGGAAGGAAGAGAGGGGGAAGGAAGGAAGAGAGAGGGAAGGAAAGAAGAGAGGGGGAAGGAAAGAAGAGAGGGGGAAGGAAAGAAGAGAGGGGGAAGGAAAGAAGAGAGGGGGAAGGAAAGAAGAGAGGGGGAAGGAAAGAAGAGAGGGGGAAGGAAAGAAGAGAGGGGGAAGGAAAGAAGAGAGGGGGAAGGAAAGAAGAGGGGGAAGGAAAGAAGAGGGGGAAGGAAAGAAGAGAGGGGGAAGGAAGAAGAGAGGAAAGGAAGAAGAGAGGGGGAAGGAAGAAGAGAGGGGGAAGGAAGAGAGGGGGAAGGAAGAGAGGGGGAAGAAGAGAGGGGGAAGGAAGAAGAGAGGGGGAAGGAAGAAGAGAGGGGGAAGGAAGAAGAGAGGGGGAAGGAAGAAGAGAGGGGGAAGGAAGAAGAGAGGGGGAAGGAAGAAGAGAGGGGGAAGGAAGAAGAGAGGGGGAAGGAAGAAGAGAGGGGGAAGGAAGAGAGGGAGAAGAGGGGGGGGCAGGAAGAAGAGAGGGGGAAGGAAGAGAGGGAGAAGAGGGGGGGCAGGAAGAAGAGAGGGGGAAGGAAGAAGAGAGGGGGAAGGAACAAGAGGGGGAAGGAACAAGAGAGGGGGAAGGAAGAGGAGAGGGGGAAGGAAGAGAAAAGTGGAATGTTTGACACTAACAAGATATAATCATAGATGACTTTGTCAATGGTCCAAGTCGGACCGAAACGTCGTCGTAAGCTTCTCTCTTTTATGTGCGGGTTATTTGTGTATCGTTCCAGTCACGGTATTGTGCCTTTTTGTTATTTATAATCATAGCCCAACTACAATCTTTCACAATAATTCATTCAATGTTGCTCTTATCTGCTCCCTCCCTCTGACCCTCTTTTTTTTTTTTTTTTATTATACAAAGAATTTGACAAGGTTACAGATCCCTAACTTCATTGACAAGCTATTTACAGATTAAGGATCCCTAACTTCATTGACAAGCTATTTACAGATTAAGGATCCCTAACTTCATTGACAAGCTAAGAGCTGTTACCTACATCAGCTTATTTGAAAGCATTTTTGTTATGAGACATATAAGTAGGGAACAGGATGAAGTTGGAGCCATCTGTGGGCCAGCATTTTCATTTGATCAACTGACTTTATCTCGTTGACATCATAATGCTGTATAAATGTGTTCCATACTCGAGTCACCCTGGGGATAAATGATCTCAGATGAAGTGATGATCTGGAGAAGGGTACAGCCAGAGTGAAGTTGCTGCTTTCTGTCTGTCGTGTGATATAGAAGCTTGCTTCATGCTGTCCTCTCTCTGACCCTCTCCCTCTGACCCCCCCCCCTCTCTCTCCCCCCCTCTGACCCCCCTCTCTCTCTGACTGCCCCCCTTTCTTTCTCTGACCCCCCCCCTCTCTCTCTCTCTCATGAGAAACTTCATCAACAGATTAGGGCATGGGAGATGAAATGAGTATTTTTTAACAAACTCTTATGGTTCATTTCAGTCTTCTGAATTCTCTGAGCTCTTTATTCTATGTCAGTGTTAAGTATTTTATACAAAGACGGCTGCGTCTGTATTCTTCACTTTTGAAAAAATTGATGCCTTGTTTTCTGTTAGCATGTCTAGTGTCATAAACACCCTTCCTACCATTGATTTATTATTTTGCAAAAGCACTTTTGCCTCAGGTATGAAAAACATCTACCCTGACAACCTTGTCCTTACCACCTAAAATGATATTGAAAAGAGACAATTAGATGGTGGATGGTCCTGGTAGAAGTTTCGAGTTGTGTAGGTCAAGCCACAAGATGTTGTAGGCATAACTAATTCGAAAAAATTAAGATACAGTATAGATACTCCAAAATTATTATGCATGAATGTCAAAAACTCGTATAGCAAGAATAAAAAATGGAGTTAAACACCTAAGATATTAATGTATGGTGTGGTGGTTGGGACAATCAAAATTACAATATACTAAGATGTAGTTAAATTCAGAATTGCAACACAAGGACAGCCTGCTAAACTTATGACCATTTTGAACAAACAAATCATTTTTGTTTTTTTTTTTAGCACTCTACACATTTCCCCACCAAGGTCATATGACCCAAATTACAAAACAATGAGCATCACTCAGTCCCTAAATTTTTCCAGAAGGCAATATACAGATGACTGTCGATTAACACAGTAATTACATTCGTGAAAATAGCATGCAAATACAAAAAACATAAAAAATTAACTGAAGAACATACGGCAAAAATTGGGTTACATTCACTGAACTCCCCAAAAATGCCAAACCACCTTTTTCAAGTTTTTCAATTCCTCAAGACTAAAAAAAACAGCTATGTTTTCTATTCATTACATTATAGCAGCCATTGCTTGTTGATACAGAAATGTGTGGGGAGGGCTGATGTGACCTTGTACAATACTTGTACAAACATATGACAAGACACCTTCACAGATATTACCTGCCAAAACTATCACCTGCCTCCATAACCAAAATTGCCTGAAAACATTAGTAGAAACACCATATATTGCTAGCTAAAAAACTAGGTTAATTATTAAATAAACATATCCAATACCCAGCATAGTAAGTGCAAGAGATCCCCCAAAATGATCAATATCATAAGAAAACCTTCCAAAGCTACCAGCATGTCATGTTGTTGTTGAGTTTAAGTGTAGCTAATTTCAATGCTGTTTTTTGTAAACAGACTGACCATCTCCGACCAAGGCAGGTCAAAGGACCCCAATGGAAATAAGTTACTCTGATTTTTTTTGGGTTATCCTAGGATCTATACACATGCTGCTATGTATGATAATCAATGTAACTGTATTTGTGTATACTGTACCTGAATAAACTTACTTACTTACACCCTCCTTCACACTATCACTGTCTTGACAGATTCACACAGGTACAACAGTTTAGATGTCCCTCTCAAAAGAAAATATCCCTAACCCCTTCTTTAGAGTGCAGGCACTGTACTTCCCACCTCCAGGACTCAAGTCCAGCTAACCGGTTTCCCTAAATCCCTTCACAAACTAGAACATCCTCACACTCAACAGCTCATTAAGTCCCAAAAACCATTTAAATAGATTATCATTTCTTGCATTTTCAATAATAAAAAATAACATTGGTCAACAAAAAAAAAAAAATTGTTGCTGAAGATTATTTTTTTATTATCACACTGGCCGATTCCCACCAAGGCAGGGTGGCCCGAAAAAGAAAAACTTTCACCATCATTCACTCCATCACTGTCTTGCCAGAAGGGTGCTTTACACTACAGTTTTTAAACTGCAACATTAACACCCCTCCTTCAGAGTGCAGGCACTGTACTTCCCATCTCCAGGACTCAAGTCCGGCCTGCCGGTTTCCCTGAACCCCTTCATAAATGTTACTTTGCTCACACTCCAACAGCACGTCAAGTATTAAAAACCATTTGTCTCCAATCACTCCTATCAAACACGCTCATGCATACCTGCTGGAAGTCCAAGCCCCTCGCACACAAAACCTCCTTTACCCCCTCTCTCCAACCTTTCCTAGGCCGACCCCTACCCCGCCTTCCTTCCACTACAGACTGATACACTCTTGAAGTCATTCTGTTTCGCTCCATTCTCTCTACATGTCTGAACCACCTCAACAACCCTTCCTCAGCCCTCTGGACAACACTTTTGGTAATCCCGCACCTCCTCCTAACTTCCAAACTACGAATTCTCTGCATTATATTCACACCACACATTGCCCTCAGACATGACATCTCCACTGCCTCCAGCCTTCTCCTCGCTGCAACATTCATCACCCATGCTTCACACCCATATAAGAGCGTTGGTAAAACTATACTCTCATACATTCCCCTCTTTGCCTCCAAGGACAAAGTTCTTTGTCTCCACAGACTCCTAAGTGCACCACTCACTCTTTTTCCCTCATCAGTTCTATGATTCACCTCATCTTTCATAGACCCATCCGCTGACACGTCCACTCCCAAATATCTGAATACATTCACCTCCTCCATACTCTCTCCCTCCAATCTGATATTCAATCTTTCATCACCTAATCTTTTTGTTATCCTCATAACCTTACTCTTTCCTGTATTCACCTTTAATTTTCTTCTTTTGCACACCCTACCAAATTCATCCACCAATCTCTGCAACTTCTCTTCAGAATCTCCCAAGAGCACAGTGTCATCAGCAAAGAGCAGCTGTGACAACTACCACTTTGTGTGTGGTTTTGTGGGGGCTGGAATGGATTAATGGCATTTCAGTTAGTTTCAGTGAGGAAAATTGGTTTGATATACGAGCAAATTGAATTACTAGCTGGGTCACGGAGCAAATTAAACTCATAAGTCAAGGTACCACTGTATGCTCATTATGGCTAAGTTCCCTGTTAATTGAGGGTAAATAAGCAGTATCTCACAAACTAGAGCCAATTTGAAAAACCTGCCATTTTTTTAATTCAGCAACCCCCTAAATACCTTCAGATATCTTCAGCAATACATATTTTAAGAAAAAGAGGATAAATAAGTATACAAGATATGATGTAGGGCGAAATGACAGTAGTTTGTTGGATTATGTATTGGTAGATAAAAGACTGTTGAGTAGACTTCAGGATGTACATGTTTATAGAGGGGCCACAGATATATCAGATCACTTTCTAGTTGTAGCTACACTGAGAGTAAAAGGTAGATGGGATACAAGAATAGAAGCATCAGGGAAGAGAGGTGAAGGTATAAACTAAAAGAGGAGGCAGTTAGGGTAAGATATAAACAGCTATTGGAGGATAGATGGGCTAATGAGAGCATAGGCAATGGGGTCGAAGAGGTATGGGGTAGGTTTAAAAATGTAGTGTTAGAGTGTTCAGCAGAAGTTTGTGGTTACAGGAAAGTGGGTGCAGGAGGGAAGAGAGAGCGATTGGTGGAATGATGATGTAAAGAGAGTAGTAAGGGAGAAAAAGTTAGCATATGAGAAGTTTTTACAAAGTAGAAGTGATGCAAGGAGGGAAGAGTATATGGAGAAAAAGAGAGAGGTTAAGAGAGTGGTGAAGCAATGTAAAAAGAGAGCAAATGAGAGAGTGGTTGAGATGTTATCAACAAATTTTGTTGAAAATAAGAAAAAGTTTTGGAGTGAGATTAACAAGTTAAGAAAGCCTAGAGAACAAATGGATTTGTCAGTTAAAAATAGGAGAGGAGAGTTATTAAATGGAGAGTTAGAGGTATTGGGAAGATGGAGGGAATATTTTGAGGAATTGTTAAATGTTGATGAAGATAGGGAAGCTGTGATTTCGTGTATAGGGCAAGGAGGAATAACATCTTGTAGGAGTGAGGAAGAGCCAGTTGTGAGTGTGGGGGAAGTTCGTGAGGCAGTAGGTAAAATGAAAGGGGGTAAGGCAGCCGGGATTGATGGGATAAAGATAGAAATGTTAAAAGCAGGTGGGGATATAGTTTTGGAGTGGTTGGTGCAATTATTTAATAAATGTATGGAAGAGGGTAAGGTACCTAGGGATTGGCAGAGAGCATGCATAGTTCCTTTGTATAAAGGCAAAGGGGATAAAAGAGAGTGCAAAAATTATAGGGGGATAAGTCTGTTGAGTATACCTGGTAAAGTGTATGGTAGAGTTATAATTGAAAGAATTAAGAGTAAGACGGAGAATAGGATAGCAGATGAACAAGGAGGCTTTAGGAAAGGTAGGGGGTGTGTGGACCAGGTGTTTACAGTGAAACATATAAGTGAACAGTATTTAGATAAGGCTAAAGAGGTCTTTGTGGCATTTATGGATTTGGAAAAGGCGTATGACAGGGTGGATAGGGGGGCAATGTGGCAGATGTTGCAAGTGTATGGTGTAGGAGGTAGGTTACTGAAAGCAGTGAAGAGTTTTTACGAGGATAGTGAGGCTCAAGTTAGAGTATGTAGGAAAGAGGGAAATTTTTTCCCAGTAAAAGTAGGCCTTAGACAAGGATGTGTGATGTCACCGTGGTTGTTAAATATATTTATAGATGGGGTTGTAAGAGAAGTAAATGCGAGGGTCTTGGCAAGAGGCGTGGAGTTAAAAGATAAAGAATCACACACAAAGTGGGAGTTGTCACAGCTGCTCTTTGCTGATGACAATGTGCTCTTGGGAGATTCTGAAGAGAAGTTGCAGAGATTGGTGGATGAATTTGGTAGGGTGTGCAAAAGAAGAAAATTAAAGGTGAATACAGGAAAGAGTAAGGTTATGAGGATAACAAAAAGATTAGGTGATGAAAGATTGGATATCAGATTGGAGGGAGCGAGTACGGAGGAGGTGAACGTATTCAGATATTTGGGAGTGGACGTGTCAGCGGATGGGTCTATGAAAGATGAGGTGAATCATAGAATTGATGAGGGAAAAAGAGTGAGTGGTGCACTTAGAGTCTGTGGAGACAAAGAACTTTGTCCTTGGAGGCAAAGAGGGGAATGTATGAGAGTATAGTTTTACCAACGCTCTTATATGGGTGTGAAGCGTGGGTGATGAATGTTGCAGCGAGGAGAAGGCTGGAGGCAGTGGAGATGTCATGTCTGAGGGCAATGTGTGGTGTGAATATAATGCAGAGAATTCGTAGTTTGGAAGTTAGGAGGAGGTGCGGGATTACCAAAACTGTTGTCCAGAGAGCTGAGGAAGGGTTGTTGAGGTGGTTCGGACATGTAGAGAGAATGGAGCGAAACAGAATGACTTCAAGAGTGTATCAGTCTGTAGTGGAAGGAAGGCGGGGTAGGGGTCGGCCTAGGAAAGGTTGGAGGGAGGGGGTAAAGGAGGTTTTGTATGCGAGGGGCTTGGACTTCCAGCAGGCATGCGTGAGCGTGTTTGATAGGAGTGAATGGAGACAAATGGTTTTTAATACTTGACGTGCTGTTGGAGTGTGAGCAAAGTAACATTTATGAAGGGATTCAGGGAAACCGGCAGGCCGGACTTGAGTCCTGGAGATGGGAAGTACAGTGCCTGCACTCTGAAGGAGGGGTGTTAATGTTGCAGTTTAAAAACTGTAGTGTAAAGCACCCTTCTGGCAAGACAGTGATGGAGTGAATGATGGTGAAAGTTTTTCTTTTTCGGGCCACCCTGCCTTGGTGGGAATCGGCCAGTGTGATAATAATAAAAAAAAGTTTACCGAGTATACCAGGAAAAGTGTACGGTAGGGTTATTATTGAAAGAATTAGAGGTAAGACAGAATGTAGGATTGCGGATGAGCAAGGAGGTTTCAGAGTGGGTAGGGCATGTGTAGATCAAGTGTTTACATTGAAGCATATATGTGAACAGTATTTAGATAAAGGTAGGGAAGTTTTTATTGCATTTATGGATTTAGAAAAGGCATATGATAGAGTGGATAGGGGAGCAATATGGCAGATGTTGCAAGTATATGGAATAGGTGGTAAGTTACTAAATGCTGTAAAGAGTTTTTATGAGGATAGCGAGGCTCAGGTTAGGGTGTGTAGAAGAGAGGGAGACTACTTCCCGGTAAAAGTAGGTCTTAGACAGGGATGTGTAATGTCACCATGGTTGTTTAATATATTTATAGATGGGGTCGTAAAGGAAGTAAATGCTAGGGTGTTCGGGAGAGGGGTGGGATTAAATTATGGGGAATCAAATGCAAAATGGGAATTGACACAGTTACTTTTTGCTGATGATACTGTGCTTATGGGAGATTCTAAAGAAAAATTGCAAAGGTTAGTGGATGAGTTTGGTAGTGTGTGTAAAGGTAGAAAGTTGAAAGTGAACATAGAGAAGAGTAAGGTGATGAGGGTATCAAATGATTTAAAGAAAAATTGGATATCAAATTGGGGAGGAGTAGTATGGAAGAAGTGAATGTTTTCAGATACTTGGGAGTTGACGTGCCAGCGAATGGATTTATGAAGGATGAGGTTAATCATAGAATTGACGAGGGGAAAAAAGGCGAGTGATGCATTGAGGTATATTTTATTATTATTATTATCACACTGGCCGATTCCCACCAAGGCAGGGTGTGATGTAGTCCAGCTGGGCTTGTGAGGTCTCTGGGGAGACCTAATTTGACCAATTATATGGTCACACCTTGCCTTGGCAGGCGTCTGTAGCCACGCCCACGTCTGAGGTCTTTTGTTCTTGACGCCTCAGACCTAGGCGTCAGGTCGTACACGTGGTACATACACCATTGGGGAGGGGGGTACTTTGACTACGATATAAGCCCAGGAAAGAGCGGGGCAAGGAGGTTGTTGGTGACAGGTCCGTCGAGCGAGAGCTCTGGACAGCCGCGTGTGTAGTAGACCACGCATTGGGAATCTCGGGTCAGCTGGTCGGTGAATTAAGAGTGAGTACTAGTCCGTGTTACTGATAACATCTACCCTTCCCCCTGGTAATAAGTCTCATAGGTCAATTGTTATATTGTGTAAATTTCCATCAGGAGATGTTGTATTCTAGCCCTTTTAAAATAATAACAGATCACAGGGCATTGGTGCACATATTTAAAAAGAAAACTCGCTGTCCTAGGATGTCTAGATGGGGTTACGAACTGTCAGCACACTCGTACCAGATTCTTTATAAGCCCGGAGCCTCACACCATGTACCAGACGTATTGAGTAGGAATGTAGCAGCAATAAATGTAAATGTTAATATTGAGAATGTGAACAATGAAAAATTAAGAGAGTACCAACTGGAAGAGAACAGGTGGAAGGAGATAATTGAGTATTTGGAGGGAGAGAAGCTCCCGTGCCACAAGCCAAGCCGCCCTATTGATGAATTCGAGATGAAAGACGGTGTGCTACATAGGATTACGGAGCTGAACGATCGTTCAGTACAGCAGGTAGTAATACCCAATGTCCTCAGGAAGGCCGCTCTGAAGCTTGCACACTCATCCAAGATGGCTGGCCATCCAGGTGTTTTTAGGACTTATAAGAGGGCCAAAGAAATGTTCTACTTTCCTGGTCTCCTGAATTATGTAACCGAATATGTAAAATGTTGTGGTAATTGCCAAAGGAGGAAAGGTAACCCTCAGGTTAATGTGGAATTGCAAGCTTTTCCCGAGATTAAGGAGCCGTTGGACCGGGTTGGTGCAGATCTTATTGACTTACATAATAGTTATTCAGGCAATAGGTATGTTCTTGTGCTGGTGGACCATCTGTCACGGTATACAACACTTGTACCCATCCCTAAGAAAGACCCACAGACTGTTGCAGAGGCGCTCCTTGATAGATTCGTAGCAATATTTGGACCTCCTAGAGAATTAGTAACAGATCAAGGTTCAGAGTTTAAAAGCAAGGTATTTGCAGAGGTTTGTAACACCTTAGAAATAATGACAGCATTCACGACAGCTTATCATCCACAGGCGAATGGTATGGTGGAGAGAACGAACCAAGTAGTCAAAAATACACTGGCCATTCTCTCAGAGAAAGAACCATTACAATGGGATAAATATATACCATATGTTCAATTTGCTTTAAACACCGCTATTCACAAATCAATAGGGACACAACCATTATTCCTATTTACAGGGCATGACTGTCATTTTGCAGCAGGCTTGGTGAACCAAGCAGTTGTCAGATACGGTGAGGACTATCCTTCAGAAGTCCTAACAAAAATGAGAACTGCTTGGCGAACTGCCGCCCAGGCATCTGGTAGAGCGCAGGAAAAATATGCTCACTACTATGACAGGCAAGTGAAGCCTCTTAAACTTAAGGAAGGTAACCTAGTAATGGTATATAAAGATGAAGTAACCCCTCAACAGAGTAGGTCCCTCGGTCCAAGGTGGAAAGGTCCTTACCGCATCTTAGAGAAAATGGGACCAGTAAATGTGAAGGTTAAAGGGTTGTTTGAGGACCAGAGTGAGAGGATTGTTCATTGTAATAAACTAAAGCCATTCTGGTCTGAGGAGGAAATAGTAATGCCTAATGTTAATGTGGTGGATGAAAGGACTGTAAATGACGAGGTATATGAGGAAGATAGGTTACATCAGCTGGTAGAGGAAAATGTTGGTATGAATACAAGGTCAAGAATGTATAGACGAAATTTGTAAGGGAATTATTGCTGGAGGGAGGGAGTGTTGTGAGTAAATGGGACCCTGAGGGAAGGAGCTGACCACTCGCCTCGCCCTCAGGTCGGCTCAATACTCTAGAGACCTGCCCACCAACAATAAGCCCCAGTCACCTGTAGAACAATACTGCCGTCTACTATTATTCACAGGAGATGTGGAGATGTTGCCAGGATCTGCCAAGGAGACTCCAGGAATCTATTTGGCCTGGAGTGATGGAGACGCAGAAGTGCCAAGAAGTCAGTTTGGGTCCAGCAAAAGGGCTATTATTAGACCTGGGAGACTTGAGGAAAAGCGGTAGCCAGCTCTCGTGCCACCACCATGCAAGAGGTGGAAGTGACGGGTGAGGCTGGACGGATGAAGGGTGGCCTTGGTGCCTGAGGAGTATTGTCGTGGTGAAGATAAGCTGCTTGCTGAGTCGTGAAGTTCCCAGATGCTGTGCTTTCAACGAGAGGGACCCGCATGAGCGTTCCTAAACGCCAATGAAGTCCACACAATGAGACATGGCCCAATTTAGGAAGTGCTAGGGTCGGCCAGAAGCTCTGGCTAACCCCTCTTCTAGTAGAAGCAGTAGACAGATCTGGAGGTGAGATGACAAGAATACTGCAATGGCCCTATGTCCTCCTCCGTCGACCCCTTCATATTTCTGCCCAAGGATTTGGAGAGAGCTTCTCCCTGGGTCAATAGCATGGCCCCAAGTCAAGCCAACCGTGTCATTCACTACTAGCCAGTGAAGCTTGGGAAATGATGATTAGAGTGGTATTAGTACGGTATCTCTACTGCTAGGGGATGCCCTATGTTATGTCAGCTGTTGGGACAATAATGTGTTGTATATTATGTGAGCTAGCTCCTTGCCGGGAGGGATCACAGTAGAGATAGGATGTATTTTCTTTTCAGGTGGAGACTTGTAAACACCAATCGGCTCGCCGTCAGAAGAGGATTCCTTTATGTGAGGGATGGGAGGTTTTCTTTTAGTTCCTAGAAATGGGATAATGATTGGTCCTGGTTGCGATTCCTGCCTTGTCATGAATGGTCACGGTACGGTGCAAGGAAAATGCGACATTGTGGTCGTGTAATGGTTCAGTTGCAAGTACTTGAAGGAATAATACCCGCTGGAGCTGTTTTCTACGCCAGGAAAACCTTACGAGGTTTGGCTCAATGGTTAATTAGCGAGGGTGACTACAGGAGCTAGTTTATTTCTAGTAGAGTACAGGAAGGCACTGGAGCCCGATATTTAGTTTTAAGGAGACATGACGGATAAGGAGGTTTCGCACCAGAGTCATTGTTATTCGTTTCCTGTGCTAGAATTTATTAAACCTACTGATCTGTGTGAATTCATATTATTTGCTATTGTATTGTAATAGATTTAAGGGGTTAGGATTAAAATAGTCTAATAACTAGGACAAATTGTCCTAGTTCTCAGATATTTTAAACTGGGGGAGAAAGGGGGATGTGATGTAGTCCAGCTGGGCTTGTGAGGTCTCTGGGGAGACCTAATTTGACCAATTATATGGTCACACCTTGCCTTGGCAGGCGTCTGTAGCCACGCCCACGTCTGAGGTCTTTTGTTCTTGACGCCTCAGACCTAGGCGTCAGGTCGTACACGTGGTACATACACCATTGGGGAGGGGGGTACTTTGACTACGATATAAGCCCAGGAAAGAGCGGGGCAAGGAGGTTGTTGGTGACAGGTCCGTCGAGCGAGAGCTCTGGACAGCCGCGTGTGTAGTAGACCACGCATTGGGAATCTCGGGTCAGCTGGTCGGTGAATTAAGAGTGAGTACTAGTCCGTGTTACTGATAACATCTACCCTTCCCCCTGGTAATAAGTCTCATAGGTCAATTGTTATATTGTGTAAATTTCCATCAGGAGATGTTGTATTCTAGCCCTTTTATGTTATTAAGTAAACTATAGCCATAGTTCCCATTTTTATTTGTACCTTCATATGCTATTCCCTAGCTTGTTAAGCACTGGGATATACAGGGGACGTGCTCACTCGCTGGGATACCTCCGGTAGAGTGGGTAGAGGTCTCACAAGGGTGGCCCGAAAAAGAAAAACTTTCACCATCATTCACTCCATCACTGTCTTGCCAGAAGGGTGCTTTACACTACAGTTTTTAAACTGCAACATTAACACCCCTCCTTCAGAGTGCAGGCACTGTACTTCCCATCTCCAGGACTCAAGTCCGGCCTGCCGGTTTCCCTGAACCCCTTCATAAATGTTACTTTGCTCACACTCCAACAGCACGTCAAGTATTATAAACCATTTGTCTCCATTCACTCCTATCAAACACGCTCACGCATATGTGGAGTCAAAAAACGTTATCTATGGAGGCAAAGAAGGGAATGTATGAAAGTATAGTAGTACCAACACTCTTATATGGGTGTGAAGCTTGGGTTGTGAATGCAGCAGCGAGGAGGCGGTTGGAGGCAGTGGAGATGTCCTGTCTAAGGGCAATGTGTGGTGTAAATATTATGCAGAAAATTCGGAGTGTGGAAATTAGGAGAAGGTGTGGAGTTAATAAAAGTATTAGTCAGAGGGCAGAAGAGGGGTTGTTGAGGTGGTTTGGTCATTTAGAGACAATAGATCAAAGTAGAATGACATGGAGAGCATTTAAATCTGAAGGAGAAGGAAGGCGGGGTAGGGGTCGTCCTCGAAAAGGTTGAAAGGAAGGGGTAAGGGAGGTTTTGTGGGCGAGGGGCTTGGACTTCCAGCAGGCGTGCATGAGCGTGTTCGATAGGAGTGAATGGAGATGAATGGTATTTGGGACCTGACGAGCTGTTGGAGTGTGAGCAGGGTAATATTTAGTGAAGGGATTCAGGGAAACCGGTTATTTTTACATAGCCGGACTCGAGTCCTGGAAATGGGAAGACCAATGCCTGCACTCTAAAGGAGGGGTTTTGGGATATTAGCAGTTTGGAGGGATATGTTGTGTATCTTTATACGTATATGCTTCTAAACTGTTGTGTTCTGAGCACCTCTGCAAAAACAGTGATTATGTGTGAGTGAGGTGGAAGTGTTGAATGATGATGAAAGTATTTTCTTTTTGGGGATTTTCTTTCTTTTTGGGTCACCCTGCCTCGGTGGGAGACGGCCAACTTGTTGGGGGGGGGGGTGAGGTGTAAATGGTATACAGTCCTAGCTGACATCAATGGCATACTACTATATAGAAAGCAGCTTGTTATGCTGAGCATTTTGGGCAAATTAGGTCAGTTTCTTTCCCAGGATCCAACCTACACCAGTCGACTAACACCCACGGTGTTAGTCGACTAAACACCACCTCTAAGGCTGAGGGACTGATTACCTCATCTTTTGTATATAGTTCTTCAGTTTTCTTATTATGTCCAAAGAATCTGTATTGATAAAGTCACTGGATGGCAAAACGTCTACAATAAAGATAACCAGATGTTGCACAAGTGTCTTAACTTTCATCATGTGAAGTTTCAGCATCTAGACTAAAGGAATAGAACTGTTTACAACAAGAAGTTAAAATAACAGCTTATAGGACAAAGGTTGAACTCCTTCCTTACTTCAGCCAAAATAAAGAACTTGTATACTGCAATAACATCCCTGGACTACCACTTAGAATGGGACTTGAATATCAACCAGGAGACTGGTGGCTGTTTATATACAGTTCCATTAAAACCTTGAAATGTGTCTTATTGCACAAGGGTAACCAATATGCATCTCTTCCAACTGCTCACTTAACTAAACTTAACCCTTTGAGGGTTTCGGCCGTACTAGTACGTCTTACGCGCAGGGGTTTTTGACGTACTAGTACGCATAAATTCTAGCGCCGTCAAATCTCTCGGGAAAAGGCTGGTAGGCCTCCTTATGGAAGAATGGGTCTGTGTGGTCAGTGTGCACGGTATAAAAAAAATCCTGCAGCACAGTGCATAATGAGAAAAAAAAAACTTTGACCGTTTTTTTGGCATAAAACAGCAACTTTGCACTGTATTTTCGTATGGTATTTATTGTTGTATTCTAGTTTTCTTGGTCTCATTTTATAGAATGGAAGGAATATCACAGAAATTGAGATGATTTTGACTGGTTTTACAATGAAAAGTACCTTGAAATTGAGCTCAAAGTAGCGGAAATGTTCGATTTTTACCAAAGTTCAAAAGTAAACAAATCATGCCAAGCGTCCAATACACGTCAACTGGTGAGTCTAACATTCTTTTGCAAGTGCGCCAATATGATTTATACCATTTTTTACACTAATGCAGTAATCTGCATAACAGTAAATCTTCTATTTTTCGTAAGAATAAAAATTCAAAGTGGAAAGCAAAAGAATGTAAGAGGGGCCTTGAGACGTGACTAATGAACAGAGGAAATGTCATTTCATTGCCAGGAATGTATTTCTTGTTTGTTCTGGACCCTATTCGGAAATTGGCATTTTTTGAAATTTGTGTGAAATTGGCAAAATTGCTAAATTCTGACCACTGTATTGGATAGTTGAAAATGGTAAATGGGTGGTTTCTTGCACTCATTCAATAGAAAAAATGTAGTTCTAGCGAAATATTCATGTTTTTTGTCGACTAGTACAGTGGAATTGGCCGAAAATGGGGCTCAAAGTGGGCAAAATCGCCGATGCGTAAACATCGCCGAGACCGCTAACTTCGCGAGAGCATAATTCCGTAAGTTTTCCATCAAATCTCATAATTTTGGTGTCATTATGATCGGGAAAAGATTCTCTATATTTTCCTAAGAAAAAATAATTTTTTTTTTTTTAAATTTGGCCGACCCTGAGAACGAGTTTCTGAGAGGGCCTGTCGACCCTCAAAGGGTTAAAGAATGCAAAAATATCAAAATGGTATTGCAGAAGTTTTGCTATTATGAGCACAAGATGTCTATCTGTGTTAATCTGAATATGGTAAACGTCTGCTTGGGCAACAGAGTGGATATACAAAGTACCCTTGATTCATCTTTTTGTGGGACAGTAAGGTAAAGGCAGATCACTGGACGAAAGTGACAAGGCCTTCAAGAGAAAACATGACTGTAGGTGCAGCAAACATCATTAATGAGCCATTGGTTGACAGGGATAACATTCTGCCACCACTCCAAATTAAGTTAGGGCTAATGAAGTAATTTGTTAAGGCCCTGGACAAAGTTGGCAATTGCTTCAAATACATCTGTAGATTGTTCTGTGAACTAAGTATGGAAACTGAAAGCTGGAATCTTTGATGGCCCTCAAATTCGAAAGCTTATCAAGGATTCTAATTTCACAAAATGTACAAATGGTGAAGAAGTTTCTGCATAATGCAGTTGTGTGTCAATTGTCAAGAACATCTTGGGTAATCATAAAATAGACAATTATGAACTGGTGCAAAACATGATGACATGCTTTAAGAATTTAAGTACTAATATGAGCATAAAGGTGCACTTTCTTCATAGGCACCTACACAGCTTTCCACAATCTTGGTGAGGAACATGGGAAGAGGTTCCATCAATACAAAGGTGATGGAGGAAAGGTATCATGGCAGATGGAAGACACACATGATGGCAGACTATTGCTGGAGCCTCCAACAGGACTGTGCTGATGACCAACATTGAAGAAAATCATATAAACATTTTCATGTGCAGTAGTTAGTGGTATCATTTTTTTTTTTTTTTTTTTTTTGTTTTATTAACACATCGGCCGATTCCCACTGAGGCAGGGTGGCCCCGAAAAAAAAAACTTTCGCCATCATTCACTCCATCACTGTCTTGCCAGAGGGGTGCTTTACATTACAGTTATAAAACTGCAACATTAACACCCCGACTTCAGAGTGCAAACACTGTACTTCCCATCTCCAGGACTCAAGTCCGGCCTGCCGGTTTCCCCGAATCCCTTCATAAATGTTACTTTGTTTACACTCCAACAGCACATCAAGTATTAACCCTTTCAGGGCTTTAGCCATACTAGTACGGCTTACGCACCAGGGTTTTTGACGTACACTGTACTAGTACGCATAAATTCTAGCGCCCTCAAATCTAGCACGAGAAAGCTGGTAGGCCTACATATGAAAGAATGGGTCTATGTGGTCAGTGTGCGCAGTATAAAAAAAATCCTGCAGCACACAGTGCGTAATGAGAAAAAAAAACTTTGACCGTGTTTTTGGTTTAAAACAGTGACTTTGCACTGTATTTTCGTATGGTATTTATGGTTGTATTCTAGTTTTCCTGGTCTTATTTTATAGAATGGAAGACATATTACAGAAATTGAGATGATTTTGATTGGTTTCACAATGAAAAGTACCTTGAAATTGATCTCTAAGTAGCAGAAATGTTCGATTTTTGCCAAAGTTCAAAAGTAAACAAATCATGCCACGTGTCCAATACACGTCAACTGGTGAATAATATTCTTTCACAAGTGCGCTGGTATTATTTATACCATTTCTACACTAATACAGTAGTCTGCATAACAGTAAATCTTCTATTTTTTTGTGAGAATAAAAATTCAAAGTGGAAAGCAAAAGAATGTAAGAGGGGCATGGAGACATGACTAATGAACAGAGAAAATATTATTTTAGTGCCAGGAATGTCTTTCTTGTTTATTCTGGACCCTATTTGGAAACTGGCATCTTTTGAAATTTGTGTGAAATTGGCAAAATTGCTAAATTCTTACCACTGTACTGGATAGTTGAAATTGGTAAATGCGTGGTTTCTTGTACTCATTCAATAGAAAAAATGGAGTTCTAGCGAAATAGTTATGATTTTTGTCAACTAGTACACTGGAATTGGCCGAAAATAGGGCTCAAAGTGGGCAAAATCGCCGATGCGTAAACATCATCGAGACCGCTAACTTCGCGAGAGCATAATTCCGTAAGTTTTCCATCAAATTTCATACTTTTGGTGTCATTATGATCGGGAAAAGATTCTCTATCTTTTCATTTTTTTTTTTTTTTTTTTTTTTTTTTATTTTGGCGACCCTGAGAACAAGTCTCTGAGAGGGCCTGGCGACCCTCAAAGGGTTAAAAACCATTTGTCTCCATTCACTCCTATCAAATACACTCACACATGCTTGCTGGAACTCCAAGGCCCTCACACACAAAACCTCCTTTATCCCTCCCTCCAACCCTTCCTATCCCGACCCCTACCCCGCCTTCCCTCGACAGATTTATACACCAAAGTCATTCTGTTTTGTTCCATTCTCTCTACATGTCCGAACCACCTCAACAACCCCTCCTCAGCCCTCTGGATAATAGTTTTGGTAATCCCACACCTTCTCCTAATTTTCTAACTACAAATTCTCTGCATAATATTCACACCACACACTACCGCCTCCAGCCTCCTCCTCGTTGCAATGTTCATCACCCATGCTTCACACCTATACAAGAGTGTTAGTACAACTATACTCTCATACATTCCCCTCTTTGCTTTCATGGACAAAGTTTTTTGTCTCCACAGACTCCTAAGTGCACCACTTACCCTTTTCCCCTCATCAATTCTATGATTCACCTCATCCTTCATAGGCCCATCTGCTGTCATGTCCACTCCTAAATATCTGAATACATTCACCTCATACATTCATCTCAATTATCTAAGTTAATCTGTTATTATACAGAATGAAGTAATAGTTTGTATTACATGATTTGACTTTTGCATGATCTAAAAAATAGTTTCAATGCAATTTGTAAATTAGCTCTGCCTGACCAATATATTTTTTCACATTTTTTATGTTTTTCAATGGGATACCAAATTTATCAAAAACTAGAGCCAATCAAGCAAAACCGATGACATTCAGAATCAGCACCACAATCTTGCCCTAAAATCTGTGTAATGTTATTGGTCAGAAAAGTGTTGTCGGTGAGCTGTATTGTTAGATTTATTCTTCTATGAGATGTTATGCATACTATGCACCATAATTATAGATTTCTATGTAAAATAAATCTTAACTTTATACTGCTGATTAAGTTGCTTAATCATTTATGATTAACATCTTTCATCTTGGTGTTTTACTTCATGAAAATTCTACAGAGAATATGTCAGATTGGCTATCTGATATTTACTAACCAAGATTATCAGCAGACTTGAATACCAGAAGAGATATTTTACGAATTATGTAACCTGGGCAAGTTAAACATTACTAAACAATCGCTTTGTCATATTAAGATTTATAAAATATTTGAAAATAGAGGGCAAACTTAAGAAAATCTTGTCAGTCTTTTCAGTGGAGTTAGGTGTCAGGGAGTATGAATAATTTTTAAGCACTAAAGAATCTCATTCCACTAAACCAGTAGAAGCAACAGTTCCTACTACTACAGTAGGGCCCCGCTTTACAGCGATTTCAAATTATGACCAAAATTTGCTATACGGCGAGCTGTCTTTCTAATAAGGAGTGGCACACCTAGTTTGTTAACATTCTCCATAAGCACATCTCTTTATTATGTCTGGAAATTTTCCAAAACTTCAAGTGCTGTATAGTTATTGCATATTTTATATGTACTCTGATAATTATACTTATGTGTACATGTACCTAAATATACTTACACACTGTGCTGGCATGCAGGTACACATTAAAATCACTAAGTCTCTCTACTCCTGAATATTATTAATGTAATACACGACATTAAATGTCATATATTACATTAATACGTATAAACATTTCCATTAATCCATCTATGATATTTTTTCAATGTAATAAATACACTATGTAACATAAAAACATGATATATACACCCATGGTATAAATATTGATATAAATATGAGATTTGTTTACCAAGCGGTTGGTGGGAGGGTCAGGGCAATTACGTTGTCTCTAGTCAAACACCAGTTACTTAACTGTAGAAAAATATTCCTTTCACATGCTTTCACTCTATAGCTCTATTCACGACCCTCGTGGGTTCAGCGCTTCTTTTTTATGACTATAATAATAATAATAATAATAATAAAATAATAATATCATTCGCTCTAAAAATGATGTGCTGCATGAGAATAGGAGTGTTACTGTTTGTTTATTCTGTACTAACTGTCAGAGCATCATTCCTTCTAAAAATGTTACATGAGAATGGAAGTGTTGGTCTTTATTTATTCTACTGTAACACTGTGGAGACAACTTGTACACAATGCAAGGTGTTTATATGAACGTGTATGAAGCATAACCAGATGGTTCATCCGTTTGTTTACATAGTACTCTGCGTGGGTGGGGTGGCCAGGTGGGCTACCCTACATCCCACACCTGACTTTCTACAAATAAATACTTTTCACCTCTCACCCAACATTAAGACCATTAAGACTACAAATATTTTAAGGTAAGTAATGTGTGAATTGTATATGCATTTTATCGCTCTAGGGCACTTTAAGCATCGTAGTACATGTGGATGGGGTGGCCAGAAGGGCTACCATACCTACCCACACCTGACTTCTTACAATAAATACAGAGATTTTGAGGTAAATAATGAGTGTACTGTGTGTGTAGTTTACTTTGCATTGTTTTAATGCCTAGTTCTACTGCTAACTTAATATGTTAGTGTAAACTTGTTATCTGGCAATTATATGCATTTATAAGTGGAAAAAAAAATGGCATTCTACTTCCGGCGATGTCTGCTTTGCGGCGGTAGCCTGAAACCTAACCTGCCATATAAGTGGGGCCCTACTATATTTGGTTTCACTTATAAATTAATTACCAGGCACACTCACTCATGGAGTTTTGATTTTATTGCTATGACAGCTGGTCATTTCATTACTTGTGTACAGTGTACTCAGTGCCACTCTAAAATGCCAGCAACAAGCCAAATATTGTTACTATTAGAAAAAATGTTAATAATCAGTCTCCCACTTTTTTCTCCTTTCTCTCAATACACATTATGTGTAGTAGATTCAACTCTGAGTTTTGCACTGCCACCGGCACTATAGGTGGGTTCATCCTCATACAAGAAAGGATTTTCACACACATGGTTATCAAAATGCAGTAGTTACACAGTAGTTTGTAGTATCATTTACATAATGTTTATTAAAACGACACTTCTCGTGCACTTTTAATATTTATATCACAGTTCACAGAATTAGCAACTCTCAATGTTAAAATACAGTATATATTTCAGGGTAAACACTGCATGATGTCTTGGGTGTTTCAATGCAATAAATATAGTTCAATATAATACACACATACATACATACTCCGCACATAGGAGAGAGGAGCTTACGATGACGTTTCGGTCCAACCTGAACCAGTGTGACTTTGTAAATGGTCCAAGTTGGACCAAAATGTCATCAAAGGCTCCTCTCTCCTATGTGCTGTTTATCTGTTTATCACGGTACTGTCTCTCTTTGTTCTTCAATATAATGTGTGTAATAAAGTATCACCACAACTAAAACCCTATACTGCCCCCCATCAGCTTTAGACTTTAGATTATTATTATTTGCCTGTCCAAACAATTAACTTTAAATTGTAAGCTGTATATGATAAATCAAGCTAAGATTATTTAAGGTTACCAATATCCAGAATTATTCACCCTCTTATCTTAAATATTATGTACAGTGGACCCCCGGTTAACGGCCAGTCCAGTTATCGGCCAACTCGGTTATCAGCTGGTTTTTCGGTGCCCAGTTATCAGCTGTTAATTTGGTTATTGGCCATTTGGGAGGCGTCCATCCACCAGCTGGGGCCTCTTGCGAGTCAATTTGGCTTTGTCTCTGGGCGAGTGAGGAAGCTTCTGCTCATTCATCCAAACATTTTGCTATAATCCATTATTTTTTGTGGTTATTGATTGAGTGCAACTGCAAAATAAGCAACCATGGGCCCAAAGAAACACGGTACATAGTATATAAAAACATGCAATGTTTATATGCGATGTATATTAATAATAATCACTTGTATATTAAATGTCTTATTTTACATTAATACAGAAATTTTCATTAGTCCATCTATTATATCTTCTTCAAAATTATATAAGAAACATGTTACATAGCATATAAACATGCAATATTTATTATATGCGATGTATATTTAATAATCACTCTTCGCCACATTAAATGCCTTATTTTACGTTAATATAGACATTTTCATTAATCCATCTATGATATATTCTTCAAAATTATGTAAGAAACGTGTTACATATCATGTAGCATATAAACATGCAATGTTTATATGTTATCGAGTGAAGAGTGGGATGGAGAGTAAACATTACGTTTTCTCTGACGCAGCATTAGAGAAAACTGTGAATCTGGCGACTGGTGAAGTAACTGCCCTTCATGTGTGTTTGTTTACAATTCTTGGCATGAATTGTTCATTACTTCTCCCTCTGTTTATGATGGCATCTAAAGGTAGTTGTTAGAAACTATTAAACCCAGTGAACATGGTAATAATATGGCTGTGTAGTGTAATAATATGGCTGTGTATTGTAATACAGCTGTGTAGTGTAGCCTGAGGGGGGGAGGCTACATGTGCGTACTGTACCTACATCTACTGCTACCTAAACTGACTTCCTACAAATAAATACTACTCACCTCTTGCCCTACATTAAGATTACAAATATTTTAAGGTTAGTAATGAATGCATTGCAGCAGTAAATGACAGATTAAAGAGGTGTGTGCAATGTGGACTAGAGTGCAAGCTTTTGTAGAGAAACACCACCCTGACCAAGCTGAAACAAGCCATATCTGCAACATGTTCAGTGACAAAACCCTGTCCCACTTCTGGGAAATCTTAGAGAGATGCCAGAAAGAGACCTCTATGGACAGATTTGTGAGACAGGGGTCCAGTGACTCTCAAGCTGGTCCTAGTGACATTAAAAGACAAAGAAGGGAAGTAACCCCAGAGAAGGCTTTACTACCTAAAGTCTTTATGGAGGGGGATTCCCTTCAAAACACTAACTCCTCCCTCTTTCCTCTTCCCTATCTTCCAGAAGCGAGCATTAGCCTTTAATAAATGTATGTAAAACTTACATAATTGTTAATTTTTTTTTTTTTTTTTTTTTTTTTTTTTGGGGGGGGGGGGTTTTTTTTTATGGAACGAATTAATTGTATTTCCATTAATTCTTATGGGAAATATTAATTTGGTTATCGGCCGACCTTCTGGAATGGATTACGGCCGATAACCGAGAGTCCACTGTATTATGCAAGCAGGTTCACTATTATCTGAAATTGTGATCACTTATATTCAAATGGGTTACTTCTTATAAAAACTAATTTACCAAATTGATGTTATTTTTACATGAAGTATTATACAGCAAAGTCAGTCAACCTCTAAACAATGATCACATGGTATATACAATTATGTATACATAATGAAAATGCACTCACAGAAAATCAGTCTTCATTCCCAATTTAGTTCGATATCATGGTCACTCATTCAACCACTCTTGTCAGAAGTGTGTTGACATGATAATTCAGATGACTCTCCCAAAAGCAACATACCCCTCCCCTATCACCCCTCCCTCAGAATGCAGACACTGTATTTCCCACCTTTAGGATTAAAGTCTGGCTAACCAGTTTTCCTGAATTCCTTCATAAATGCTGCCTTGCTCACACTTGCCTCCACTCAAAACTTTCTTTACCCCCCTCCCTCTCCTAAGACAACCCCCTACCCCTCATTCCCTCCACCCCAGATTTATATGCCCTGTATTTAAACTTTATATTATGGGGAAATTTTCAACCAACTTTTACCTTGTAAGAATTCCAAATTCAAAATTGGATATCACCTTATAGAATTTCCCCACATGAAGATCCTTCAATAGGTCCAACTAAACACTGTACTCTTGGAAAATGTTCAAGATCCTAACAAAATCAAAATTAGATCACTACTGTCATGTACACTCTAGCTTCCTGATCCCGAGTTCAGTCTCATACTATACACAGTTCATGAGCACAATGGCTTGCTTAAGATCTTTGCTTGTGGTCAACTTCTGTGCAGCAGAAAATGCTCTCACTACTGGACATTAAGAGTAGCTGAATTTCCAGTAATTTTTAATAAAATTCAATCATCAAACAAGAAAAACTTGCTAAAAAAAAAAAAAATGATCATTACAGGTGACATGAGTAAATGTTGCATTGTTATTAGAGAACATGAAAAACCTTACAACATCCACAATGCATACCATCTTGAAATAATCTAGCATAATTGTACTTACTAAATACACAGATATCAAAATATCTAAACTCCAAATGGTGTGGGCCATGCAGTAGTATTTTCCCAGTGCAACTATCTTCACCCCATAACTACTACACTGTTGCTCCTCAATAACAACCCCAAAACTAAACAAAACTACAGCAGTATCTATTCAAACTTCTAAGGCATTTTAAAAACTAAAAATCCTCTGAATTTCCAAATCTATATGCAGATATTAAGTACAGCCAATCTCTGACCCACTGCCTTACTAGTAACAAATAAGTGTAATATTTCATTACTTTAGTCCTCATTTTAACGCTTTGACTGTCGCGGCCGTATATATACGTCTTATGAGGTACCGTGTTTGACGTATATATATACTCATAAATTCTAGCGGCTTCAAATCAAGCAGGAGAAAGCTGGTAGGCCCACATGTGAGAGAATGGGTCTGTGTGGTCAGTGTGCACCATATAAAAAAAATCCTGGAGCACGCAGTGCATAATGAGAAAAAAAAAACTCCGACCGTTTTTTTTAATTAAAATGCCGACTTTGTGGTCTATAGTATAGTATTTATGGTTGTATTCTCGTTTTCTTGGTCTCATTTGATAGAATGGAAAACATATTATAGATTTTTGATTGATTTTACTATAAAAAGAACCTGGTAATGGAGCTCAAAGTAGGGGAAATGTTTGATTTTTGCCAATGTTCAAAAGTAAACAAATGATGCCATTGTCCAATAAATGTCCAACTAGCCATTCTAATATGCAGTCATGAACGGGTTGATGTTATTTATACAATTATTACAGTATTGCAGTAGTCTGCATAATAGTAAGTCTTCTATTTTTTGTTTGAATAAAAATTCAAAATAGAAAGCAAGAGTAATATCAGAGGGGCCTGGAGACATGACTGATGAAGAAAGAAAATGTTATTTTAGAGCCAGGAATGTCTGCATTGTTCATTCTGGACCTTATTTTGAAATTGTCATATTTTTTAGTTTTCGTGAAATTGGCCAAATTGCAAATTTCTGACCACATTATTGGGTAGTTGAAATCAGTAGATGGGCAGTTTCTTGTACTCAATCGATAGAAAAAATGGAGTTCTAAAGAAATAGTTATGAGTTTGGTCGACTGGAACAACAGAATTAGCCGAAAATAGGGCTCAAAGTGGGCTAAATCGCCGATTTGTAAATATCGCCGAGGTCGCTAACTTCGCGAGAGCATAATTCCGTCAGTTTTCCATCAAATTTCGTTTTTTTGGTGTTATTACAATCGGGAAAAAATTCTCTATCATTTCATAAGAAAAAATAATTTTTTTTTTCTTTAAATTTTGCGACACCAGGAGACACCTCAGGATTGGGGGTTGCGACAGTCAAGGGGTTAAGGTTCAGAACAAATTACAAGAATTCTAAAACCTTCATTGATGGAAGTGTTTAAATTGTCGCTACAATGCAATGAAATTACGGCTCTTATCAGAATAGCGATACATACTTAGCCCAAGGAGAGGCCACAGCTACCCAAATGCCAATCTTACCATGTAAAAATTATCACTGAACATATAAAAATTATCATCAATGGTAAATACATTAACCTTTAAACTGTCCAAACGTAGATCTACGTTCACTTGCGCAGCGCTTCGAATGTTTTGAAAAAAAAATTGAAGAGCACATATTTCTACACGTTATAAGATAAGAAAAATTTTTTAGGGTCTGTACTTACCAACATATAAGCCCATGAAGCTGGCACTGGATGCTCACCTGATGGCAACATCGAGTCCTGCGCCTTACAGAAGTGTTGCCGATATACCTTTTTCCCCTCGTTTTTATTTTAATTTACATAATTTTTATGTCCTGGTAATTACAATTTATAATAGTTCTTGTGATTTCAAAGCCAATCTTTGTTCTGACACTAACATTAGGTACTGAAATAGTACTCAAATAGTCACAATCACACCGACATGTGAACATTTTCACCTGCCTTGGTCATTTACTATTGTCTAGAAATATATACAAAGTATTTATAGGCCTCAGCAATGTTTTAGACAGGCTGGAATATATATGAAACTCCTTCAAGCATGGTGCTATGACCAGTGTCACTAAACTGCTGACAGTGCAGGAATGGAGTGAGTACACTTGATAGTGCACTGCTGCAGGGAACCCTGGCTTTATTTGTTTTCACTGTTAAACACAACCATGTCTGTCTGTATCTTTCCAACTATCTATCTGTGTCTTTCTGTCTAGCTCTGCTTATCTGTCTGTCTGCCTGTGTGTGTGTCTTTCTGTCTGCTTCTCTCCCTGTTTCAGGGAGCAGCTCGTAAACCTGATTCCTGAGCAAGTGAAAATGCATATTACTTGTGTCATGCTTATTATGCCTAAGATCTACAAGCACTGTATAGCACTTTGCCTGGAATTTTTGGGTTATCCTAGGTAATTTACACTACGTATAATAACTGTACTTCTGTGTACTTGTGAGAGACAGATAGAGAGACAGCCAAAGTCAGTCAGCCAGCTAGCCAACCACCCAGCCAGCCTGCCGAATACATGTTACATGTTCCAGGATCTCTTCTCTTTACTTAGGGCATAGGTTATAAGACAATTCTGGCAGGATGACACTACCGGTGGTATCAAAAATGAGAGTATGTTGCACAAATGTTACACATGGGTTATTATCAAGGTTTTTGATATTTCCTCTACCACTTGTGGCCACATCCATCTCAAAGCCACTAAACTCTGGGTCAACATCACTTTCCTCTAAAAAGGGAAGCGTTAATATGACATGACATCAGTGAATCCCTGGTATTTGCCATGCTATTTGCTCTAGCTGGCACTCAATTGAACTGGTGCTCCCACAAGGTACTAAGTGGTCCCAGATTTTTTTTTAATCTGCACACACCGAGCGTTAAGACTTGTTCTATACTGATCAAGCATCTCGGGTCAACTGTGCCAAATTTGGAGGCAGGAAAAATAAAACGTAGATCAAAGTTTGGGGCACTAGCGGTACAAATGTAGATTTACGTTTGGACAGTTAATAGACAATGTAGTTACTGTATCCTCAATTTTAACTGATACTTTCTCAGCAAACTCCCACTGTTGTATGGTGATACAAACAAGGAAACTATTATCATTCACTCAACAGCTCTCATGCCAAAAGCAGAGGCATCACAATTCAAATGACCCTCTGAACCACAACATTCCCACCCATGAATAGCTGGACTAAAGTCCGGCTAACTAGTTTCCCCTGAATCCTTCTGTAAATGTTACCATGCTCACACTCCAACAGCATGCCAAGCCATAAAAGCCACTCAACTTCATTCATTCTTGTGCAGCATGCTCTCACAAACTTGATGAATGCTCAAGCCCTTGAACTCAAAACCCTCCTGTAGCTCCTCCCTCCAATCCATTATGTTATGGAACAACCTTCACTCCTCCCTCCCTCTCACCTTAGATTAACACACTTTTGTCATCATATTCAGCTCCAATTTTATTTACCAGATTTTCTAGTGCAGTTATAGTTACAATTACTTAATCAAAAATGCAACAACTTACAATTACTTAATATTATGCATTAAATTATTTTCTTCAATTACATGAAATTTTACCATTGTTACCATTGTTAAATGTTGGAAATAAGCAAACAATGGACTTCACATTCTGTACTTAAATAACAAACCACCTCAATCTCCCATCAGCTCTGAAAGATACCTCTGATTATCCCATTTTGTCTTCTAATTTCTACACTGAATTCTCTGTATAATATTCACACCACATATTGATTTCAAACATATTTCCAGTGCCTCTAGCCTCTTTCTTGCTGCAACAATGAAAGCCCATAATGAATAAAACATTAGCAACAATTGGGTATATTTGTTGCAACTTCCCACTAAGATTAAAAATAACTTTGAAAAAGAATTAACAGATATATCAACAAATGTGTACATAGTACATTTTTTTCTAATTCTGCATACACTAAGTTCAGTTAAATTAATTAGGCTTATTTTAAATTTTCATACTTTCACAGATCACAACAAAAATGCACTTTAGTATCTAGTATAATTCATATCCTCTATCAGCTTCTTTATTAAATTCTAGAAGCACAATAACTTATGAACTTTAACTCATAGTGCCTCAACAAACTACAATAACTCTCCAAGGTGGTGTTATGATAAGAACTTTCAATGTAATTAAAAAAAACTCAAAATCCAATAGTGAATGACTTTCCAATAAGGAAGAATATATTAAGACATGTAAATGAATAGACAATTTGAGGTCTCAACCTATATAAAGTTCATTAGAGGCATTGTGCTTGGTGTCAGTGTAACTAATATCCTGAATTGCCAACCCACTTACGTTTGATATCTGTAACGGTGCGTATGTAATTTTTAGTAGTTAAGACAAATTCATTGTATAGCACCCACTCTGGCTTGTGGTCTAGACAGGTGGATGGATGCAGCTGTACCACCTGATTATCCTTGATAGTCATATAGTGTCCAGTACGTTCCAGGTGAGCAATCTGCAATTATATTTAGTGGATAAAAGAATTAGGCTAACTAAATTACAGTAACTGGAATAAAAAAAACAATATTGAAAAATAAAGTGCCCTATAAGCATACAATTATAACCTACTTATCTTTATTTTCAGGCACTGTGCAAGCTTTCAAACAAGATGCTGATTAATTAACAGTGTGGAAATTAGATTCGAATTATTTGTGTTAATGTCTTATAACCAAAGCTAATGGTTTTGGAAAATTTAAATGAATAATGATCATAATCCTCATCAACCTTGGTTTTCTTTTAAATGCACAAATACTGCATTTTTCTACTTCTTTCAGACTTAAATGGAAGAAAATATACTGTACTTGAACCAACATTCAATCAGATAACAGATTGGTTAACTTTGTCACGAATGTAAAGAAAGGTTAAAGGATCATGACAATTTCTACACCATAGAAGGTTGGTACAGACAGCAACTACCCAGGGAGGTACTACAATCCCCCCAAACGATTGTGAAATGAAAACCTACAATAGTTTTAAACAATGGTAGAATTGCTGGTGCGTTTTCTGTCTCAAACATGCAAGATAACAGGTACATCTTGCTACTTCTACTTACACTTAGGTCACACTACATATGCATGTACATATGTATACACACCTATCTGAGCATGTTTCTGTTTTCCCTATAGCTCTTGTTTTTGTCATTTCCTTTCATGTTTATGGGGAAGCCGAGTAGAATTCATCATCTGTAAGCCATGTATATCATAAGAGGCAATTAAAATGCAATGAGCTAGGGGCTAGTAACTCCTCCTCTATTAATTGCTAAATGTAAAGATAAAGTTGGGATGTTTGAATGTGCATGGATATAGTGCAGATGGTAAGAGAGAGAGGATTCTGAATGTTATAAATAAAAAGACTATGTCCTAGTTCTGACCAAAACAAAGCTCAAGAAGGTTAATAGATTTTCAGCAGGAAGAAATAAATTTGATAAGGTCAGATGCATCTGAGAGAGTTGGAGCTCAGGAAGGAGTAACAGTAATGCTGAATGGTCAGCTGTCGAAGGAAGAGGGAATATAAATTTAAGGATTATAAACATCAAAATAAGGATCAGATGCAAAAAAATGGGTTACACTAAGTGTTTATGCACCTGGAGAGAGAGAAATTTTGGGAGATGTTAAGAATGTGTTTAGAGTTTTGAGTCAAGTGAGAGTAAACTGTGGTGGGGGAAAAAGTGTTGTACAGAGCACAGTAGGTAACTTTGGGGAGCCAGGAGTAAATGATAATGAGGGACTTTGATTGAACTTTGTATAAAAATAGGTTTGGTAATAAGTAATACTAATTTTAAGAAAAGGAAAGTAAGTACACGGGATATGATATAGGGCATAATGACAGCAACACTGATTCTGGCTATGGACCAGGCTCATCTGGTGCTTGCCTGGTCAACCAGGCGGTTGCTGCTGGAGGTCCGCTGTCTCTCACATCCATCACAGCCTGGTTGATTTGGCACCTGGTGAAGATACTTGTCCAGTTTCCTCTTAAAGGCTTCTACACTTGTTCCAGCCGTGTTTCTGATATCTTCTGGTAAAATGTTGAAAAGTCTGGGACCCCGGATGTTGATACAGTGCTCCCTTATTGTCCCCACTGCACCCCTGCTCCTCACTGGGTATCTTTTTCACTTCCTCCCATATCTCTCACTCCAGTATGTTATGGCAGTGCAGATTTGGGACCAGGCCCTCGAGTACTTTCCAGGTACACGTATATATTATCATGCATCTCTCTCTCCTCTGCGCCAATGAGTACATGTTAAAGACTTGAAGGCATTCCCAGCAATTTAGATGCTTTACTGGCTCAATGTGAGCCATTAGCGATCTCTGTATTTGTTCCAGCTCAGCTATTTCTCCTGCTTTGAATGGGGCCATCAGCACTGAGCAATATTCTAAGTGAGGGAGCACTAGTGATTTGAAAAGTGTCAACATTGGCATTATTTCCCTTGTTTTGAAAGTTCTCAATACCCACCCTGTCATCTTTCTGGCTGTTGTGATCTTTGTTTTGTTATGGTCTTTAAAAGAAAGGTCAGCTGACATAATTATCCCCAGGTCTGTTACGTGTTCCTTTTGTTCTATTTGGTAACCCTCTTGAGTTCTGTATATAGAGCTTCTTTTGAGTTCTTTCTTTCCAAACCTAATCAGCTGGAACTTTTCACCACTGAATGTCATGTTGTTCTCCACTGCCCACTGTAAAACCCTGCTTATGTCTTCCTATACTTTTTCTGTGTGTTCTACCGTAGTGACTTTCATGCTTATTTCAGTGTCATCTGCAAATGATGATACAAAAGCGTGCCAGGTGTTTTTATCTATATCTGCTATGAGGGCAAGAAACAACAGCGATGCCAGAACAGTACCTTGGGATCCTGAGCTTATGACCTCGCTGATGCTGGATCTTGCTCTGTTTACTACTACTTTTTGTGTTCTGTATGCTAGGAACCTGAAAATCCATCTGCCCACCTTCCTCATAATGCCCATGGACCTCATTTTGTGTGCTATCACTCCATGATCGCATTTGTCAAATGCCTTTGCAGTATCTGTGTAAATCACATCTGCGTTTTGGTTGTACTCCAATGCCTCGGTAATTCTGTCATAATAGTTCAGCAGCTGTGACAGACATGATCATCCTGCTTTAAAACTATGCTGGTTCGGGTTATGCTGGTCCATGGAATTTGTAATCTGCCGTCTCATCGCTCTTTCGAATATTTTTATGATGCGAGAAGTTAGGGCTACTGGTCTGTAATTTTTCACTAGTGCTCTACTACCTCCCTCATGCAAAGGAGCTATGTCTGCACTCTTTAAAGCCTCCGGTATTTCACCTAGATCTAAGCACTTTTTCCAAAGAATGCTGAGTGCTCGTGCTAATGGTACTTTGCACTTCCTTATAAATAGAGCACTCAATGAATCTGGTCCAGGTGCTGAGTGAGTGGGATTGTTGTCCATTCTTTTTCGAAATCTATGGGATTTGTACTAATGTCAGTTAGTTGGTCTGTGTGTCCGTCTTCTAGAGTGAAAAATATTTCTGCATTTTATACCTTGCTGTCATTTAGTGGGTTGCTGAACACTGCCTAGTATTATTCTTTTACGATTTCACTCATTTCCTGCTCATTGTGAGTAAACGAATCTCCTCTCAGTAGTGGTCCAATTCTACAGGTAGTTCTTAACTTGGATTTTGCCTAGGAATAGAAATATTTTGGGTTTCTTACAATATTCTGTATGGCCTTTTGTTCCTTTTGTACTTCTGTTAGGTATGACATCCTAAGATTTTGCTCTAATTCAGTGATCTATCGGCTAAGCCTATCTTTCTTCTGCTGCAGCATTTTGTGTTTTTAAGCAAATCAGTAACCCATTTTCTTCCTCTGTGCCATCTCTTATGCTCTCTCTCTATATCTGATCTCCTTCTGGGGTTCCTCAATGGTACAAGATTAATTTTGCAAGTGGCAAGTGGAGTAGATTTCACCATTCACAGAGGTGCCCAGATATGACAGTTTAGATGTCACTCCAAACAACCAATATCCCAAACCCCTCCTTTAACCCTTTCAGGGTCCGTCCCGTAGATCTACGGCTTTACGGTGAGTGTCCAAACCATAGATCTACGCCAAAATTCTAGCGCCATCAAATTTAGCGCGAAAGCGCACATAGGCCTACATGTGAGAGAATGAGTCTGCACCGTGGGTGTGCGCCGTAAACAAAAAATCTAGGCGCCTGCATAGCATTGTGGGAACGCCAGCTCAGTCACCCTTGTTCACCATGCCTCGTCGCAAGTCAGCTCTCACTCCCCGGAAAATTGGGACTCTCCTCTTCCTGTCTGATAGTTCTGACACTGATGGAAGTGGAAATGAAGACGAATTCTACGGCTTTGATAAGTTAGTGACCGAAAATAATGACCAGGATATCGATAATAGTGCAGAAAACCCCGACAATCCTCGACCTTCTACCTCTGGTGTGGGCACTCGTGACTCACGGTTGGGTGTTCCTAAACGTAAGAGAAAACTAATATTTTCGCGTGGCCAGGCCTCTGACTTTAGCAATGACGATGATTCTGACGTGGATTGTGATTTTATTGCGCTCGACGATCATTCGAGTAGTGATAGTGAGGAATCATATTCACCAGTGAAGCGTCGGTATGTTCGCCGCCGCATGCGCTCGGGTAGTGTACCCTATGCTGTGCCCAGGGGACGGAGTACATCCCGTGGCCCTACACCCGTTTTAGGTAGTGATAGTGAGGATGATGTGGCTACACTTGGCATGGATGAGCCACAGGCATCAGTGGATGGTCTTAGTGGTGCTGGTGGTGGTAGTGGCACCGCCATGCGTGACTCACCATGCCACGCGGGGACCCATGCTGCTGACTCGTCAGTTCAAGGACAAAGCGGAGCGTCAGCCACCAGCCCGCCACAACCACAACCACCCGTACAACCAGCCTATGATGTCCAGTATCCACCAGAAAACCGTATGTGGGATTGGCAGCAAAATCCCAATTTTGTTCCCAAGCCTCACCACTTTGATGACTCTCAAAGTGGAATTCTACCTACTTGTCCCCTGGGAACCACGGCCAATGAACTGGAATTCTTTGAATTATTCTTTGACCAGCCATTGATGGAAATTATTGCCAGGGAAAGTAATGAAGTATTTTCAGTACACCATGGCAAATACGATCTTATCACCACAGTCAAGACTACACAGGTGGAAAGAGACGACTGTTGCAGAAATGTATTTGCTTTTTGCAACAATAATGCTTATGCCTCACGTCTATAAGCATAATATAAAAGCATACTGGTCCACAGATCGGCTAATTTCTACCCCGGTCTTCAGTGAAATAATACCAGTGAACAGGTTTATCTTACTGTTACGTATGTTGCACTTCTCTGACAAAACCAGGCCTGACAGAAGTGACAGGTTATACAAGATTAGAAATGTTTTCATGTATCTCAAACAAAAGTTCAGGATATACTTTTATCCATTCAAGAATCTTGTAATTGACGAGTCTTTGATTTTGTTCAAAGGTAGACTGTCATTCAAGCAGTATATACCGAGCAAGAGGAACCGCTTTGGTATAAAACTGTTTGTACTCTGTGATTGTGACAGTGGCCTGGTGTTGGATATTGTTGTATACACAGGTAGTAAAACATTGAAAGATACCAAGATGTTATTGGGTATCTCAGGTGACGTAGTGAGAAACATGATGGCACCTTATCTTGGTAAGGGGCATACATTATATACCGATAACTGGTACACAAACCCATTACTCAGTGATTTCATGCGAGTGAACAAGACAGATGTGTGTGGCACAGTGCGTTCTAATCGTAAACACATGCCCAGGCTCAACGCAGGTGTTCGTGATGACGTGCAGGTGTTTACTGCCAATGACATCATGGCATTACGGTGGCATGACAAACGAGATGTCACATTGTTGACAACCACTCACCGTAATGAAATGCAAGACAGTGGCAAAGATGATCGAGTGACTAATGAACGTATTCGAAAACCAGTGTCAGTGATTGATTATACACAAAACATGCGCTTGGTTGAGAAGTGTGACATGCAGATTGGTTTTGTTGACTGTGTTCGTAAGAGTTACAAGTGGTACATGAAACTTTTCTTCCATCTCATGGACATTTCAATGCTCAATGCATATAATATGTACCAAATAAAGACTGGTAACAGACCACCGTATGGTGAATTTTGTTTGTCTGTTGTCAGACAACTCATAATGAAGTACCAGGTAACAACACCTGCAATACAACATGGTCCTCGAATTCCTCAGGATATACCCAAGCGTTTGAGGAGAGAAGGTGATCATTTCATAATACAGCTTCCTTCAACTCAAAAGAAATTTGCTCAGAAGAGATGCATTGTCTGTGCACAAACAAAACGACGGCAACAAAGACGCAAAGACACTCGGTTTATGTGTGAGGAATGTAAGGTGCCTCTGTGCATGGTGCCTTGTTTCAAGGAGTTCCACAAGCTCCAGCAGTTCTAAAACCATGTCCAGTGATTGTAAATATGTAAATATATGATAGAACATTAGTATTATACAATATTTGTGCATGTTTATTGTAATAAAAACAGTGGTAAACAATAATATGATAATAACTTTAGTGCGGTTATTGTGTTCAATACAGTGAGTTTATATATATATCAATTATATACAGTATTGGTCCTCCATGGGGAAGTGGAACAGAATTCTTCCTCCGTAAGCCATGCGTGTTGTAAGAGGCGACTAAAATGCCGGGAGCAAGGGGCTAGTAACCTCTTCTCCTGTATATATTACTAAATGCAAAAGGAGAAACTTTCGTTTTTCCTTTTGGGCCACCCCGCCTCGGTGGGATACAGCCGGTGTGTTGAAAGAAAGAAAGATACAGTATTGGTCTCTCAGGCCCCAAATGTTAGTAGGAATAGAAAAAAATTGGAAAAGAAAAGAAAAAACAACTAAAACAACAAAATAATATAATGCGCGTATGTGGAATTCGTCGATGTTGCCACCACCACATCATTTTCTATAAACTTCTTGGCACTGTATCTCGGTAAGTACTGATCAGATTCTTATTTTTTTTGTTTTATTACATTCACAAAAATATGCTCTTTAATTCTGTAAGAAAAAATAATTTTTTTTTTTTTTTCAAAATTTCTTGGACACTGGTGCATGACTTCAGATTTTGGCCTCGGACCCTGAAAGGGTTAACCCCCTGAGGGTCCGTGCCACAGATCTACGGCTTTACGTTGAGAGTCCAAACCGTATATGTATCTACATCATGAGCTCAGCTCACTCTGATAAGCTGTGAGTGGCAAATTTTGGCCTTGATATGAGAGAATACATCTATATGGTATGTGTGCACTACATAAAACAAATCCTGCTGCATATAGTGCATAATGAGAGAAAAAAAATGACCGTAAATTTCAATTAAAACAGCGAATTTGCATTTTTTTTTTTTAGTTTTGTTTTTTATAGTTGTACAGTGGACCCTCAGCTAACAATATTAATCCGTTCCTGAAAGCTCATCATATGCTGAAATTATCATTAGCTGAATTAATTTTCCCTATAAGAAATAATGGAAATCAAATTAATCCGTGTAAGACACCCCAAAGTATGAAAAAAAAATTTTTACCACATGAAATATTAATTTTAATACACATAAACTGACACTTACCTTTATTGAAGATCTGGTGATGATTGATGGGATGGGAGGAGGGGAGAGTGTGGAAGTTGTTAAATTTAGAAGGGGAATCCCCTTCCATTAGGACTTGAGGTATCAAGTCCTTTTCCAGGGTTACTTCCCTTCTTTTAATGCCACTAGGACCAGCTTGAGAGTCACTGGACCTCTGTCGCACAACATATCTGTCCTTAGAGGCCTGTACCTCCCGTTCCTTTATGATTTGTCTAAAGTGGTTCACAACATTGTCACTGTAATAGTCAACAGCACGGCTTGCAATAGCTGTGTGAGGGTGATTTTCATCCATAAAGGTTTGCACTTCAAGCCACTTTGCACACATTTCCTTAATCTCTTTCTTCATATCCATAGTAATTCTCACCCTTTTTCCTGCAGGGTTGGCACTAGAAGCTTTCTTGGGGCCCATGGTGACTTATTTTGCAGGTACAATCACTAAAAACGCTGTGATAATATGAAATGTTCCAATTGTAAGCATGGATGTGACCGCACTGGCTGGCTTGTAAACACTGGCACCCACAGGACAACTGAGGCGCGCTCGTGTAGGGAGAGTTTTTTAGCATTAGCCGAGGCAAAATTTTTGCGTTAAAATGTATCGTATGCTAGATTTAACGTAAGGTGATGCCATCGTTAGCCGAGGGTCCACTGTATTTGCGATTTCTTGGTCTCACTTGATAGAATGGAAGACATATTACAGAAATAGAGATGATTTTGATTGGTTTTAGTACTGGAAATGGCTTGAAATGAGCTCAAAGTAGCGGAAATGTTTAATTTTTGCCGATGTTCAAGAGTAAACAAATGGCCTCGCACATCTAATACACGCCTGCTGATATTATTTATACAATTATTACAATATTGCACAACAGTAAATCTTCTATTTTTTGGTTTGAATAAAAAAATCATTATGCGAATAAAAAATCAAAATGAAATTCATTAGTAAAGCCTGAAAATGCAACAAATGAACAGAGGAAATGTTAGTTTAGTGCCAGGAATGCCTGCAATGTTTATTCTGGACCCTATTTTGAAATTGGAGTATTTTGAACTTTGCATTAAATTGGCCAAATTACCAATTTCCGATCACTATTTTGTAGTTGAAACAGTTGACTTGGCGAATTCTTGTGCTCAATCGATAGAATAGAAGTAATACTAGTGAAATAGTTAAGAATTTGGTCGACTGGAATAATGTAATTGGCCCAAAATGGGAGTCAAAGTCCACAAGATCGCCGATGCATAAATATTGCCGACACATCAAAATTCGCGAGAGCATAATTTCGTCAATTTTCCATCAAATTTCATACTTTTTGTTTTATCACCTTCAGAAAAAGATTCTCTACCATTTCATAAGAAAAAAATAATTATTTTTTGAAAAATTCTTGGACACTGGTGCACCTTTTGAAATTTGGCCTCTGGACCCTGAAAGGGTTAAACTGCAGGCACTGTACTTCCCACCTCCAGGACTCAAGTCTGGCTAACTGGTTTCCCTGAATCCCTTCACAAAATATTACCCTGCTCACACTCCAACTGCTCATCAGGTTCCAAAACCATTTGTCTCCATTCACTCCTATCTAACACACACTCACATGCCTTCTGCATGTCCAAGCCCCTTGCACACAAAACCTTTTACCCCTTCCCTCCATCCTTTCTTAGGATGACCCCTACCCCTCCACTATAGATTTATACACCCTCCAAGTCAGCCTATTTTGTTCCATCCTCTCTAAATGACCAAATCACCTCAGCAACCCCTCTTCAGTCCTCAGAATAATACTTTTAGTAACTTAACGCCTCCTCCTAATTTCCACACTATGAATTCTCTGCATAATATCTGCACCACCCACTGCCCTTAGATATGACATCTCCATGTCTACCAGCCTTCTCCTTGCTGCAGCATTTACAACCCATGCTTCACACTGTAATGTAGTATATGTATATATTCTTCTTTCATATAATTTTATATAGTCGATATTTTCATTAATGGTGACTAAAATACCGAGAGCAAGGGGCTAGTAACCCCTTCTCCTGTATAAATTACTAAATTTAAAAAGAGAAACTTTTGTTTTTCTTTTTGGGCCACCCTGCCTTGATGAGATATGGCCGGTTTGTTGAAAGAAGATTTTCATTAATAGCTAAACTGAAAATGTCTTGCTTTTTATTATCTGACTTTTATATTAGTTTATGAAAGTAGGGAAGATATAATAATTTATACCTCTCACTGTTGGAGAGCTATGACTGGCTGCCCACCCTCACAAACTGCCTTGCTAACTACCGGCTCATTTGTTTACCTGCCGGCATCGCTGGGGTAGCACTGGCTAGTCATGTGATTGCACCTGAGGTGGGAGACTACCTTCCCTGCCTCACTCTCTCTCAAGATCTGCTGTTTGTCCTAGAAGCACCTCTCTTTTCTCTCATCTCTGGCTGTTTGTTCATGATTTGCTCTGATTTTGGTATAGTATGATTTTGTGGGAGAGCCAAAACATACTTGTAACTGTGTGTAAATGTTCACAGAGCACTGTTCAGATTTAGTGATTTTTGACATTTTGCAGAGGTTGTGTGGAGACACTTTGTTCAACCCAGATCCCAAGCTAAAGCTTCTGACCTACTTCGTGTCATTATGCACTGTCGTAGTCGGGGATTTGTTTATGCTAAACTTAGATTTAGCATTAAGGGAGTTTTATGTCTTTTATGGAAGATCTGCTGATGATCCCTAGTTAGGGTCCTTATTTTGTCTCCTTGTTCCTGATGCTGTGCTGCTGCTTATTGCTGCTTTGTACGTTATTGTTCAAGCAAGCTGTTTTGATTGCCCTGATGGTCGAGAAGATAGATCATTTGAGGATTTGTTGTCAGTCACTGTTTAAGTCTGGGTCTAGTCTTCACGAGGGAGCTGGACAAATACTTAACCCTTTGAGGGTTTTCGTCGTACTAGTACATCTTACGTGTAGGGGTTTTTGACGTACTAGTACTCATAAATTCTAGCGGCCTCAAATCTAGTGGGAGAAAGCTGGTAGGCCTTCATATGAAAGAATGGGTCTATGTGGTCAGTGTGCACAGTCTAAAAAAAATCCTGCAGCATACAGTGCATAATGAGAAAAAAAAAACTTTGACCATTTTTTTTTAATAAATCAGCGACTTTGCAGTGTATTTTCGTATGGTATTTATTGTTGTATTCTAGTTTTCTTGGTCTCATTTTATAGAATGGAAGACATATTACAGAAATTGAGATGATTCTGACTGGTTTTACAAAGAAAAGTGCCTTGAAATTGAGCTCAAAGTAGCAGAAATGTTCTATTTTTACCAAACTTCAAAAGTAAACAAATTGTGCCAAGCGTGCAATACACGTCAACTGGTGAGTCTAATATTCTTTCACAAGTGCACCAATAATATTTATACCATTTCTTACACTAATGCAGTAGTCTGCATAACAGTAAATCTTCTATTTTTTGTGAGAATAAAAATTCAAAGTGGAAAGCAAAAGAATATAAGAGGGGCCTTGAGACGTGACTAATGACCAGAGGAAATGTCATTTTAGTGCCAGGAATTTCTTTCTTGTTTATTCTGGACCCTATTCGGAAATTGGCATCTTTTGAAATTTGTGTGAAATTGGCAAAATTGCTATATTCTGACCACTGTATTGGATAGTTGAATTTCATAAATGAGTGGTTTCTTGCACCCATTCGATAGAAAAAATGGAGTTCTAGCGAAATATTCATGTTTTTTGTCGACTAGTACAGTGAAATTGGCCGAAAATGGGGCTCAAAGTGGGCAAAATCGCCGATGCGTAAACATCGCCGAGACCGTTAACTTTGCGAGAGCATAATTCCGTAAGTTTTCTATCAAATTTCAAACTTTTGGTGTCTTTATGATCGGGAAAAGATTCTCTATCTTTTCATGAGAGAAAATAATTTTTTTTTTTTTTAAATTTGGCCGACCCTGAGAACGAGTTTCGGAGAGGGCCTGTCGACCCTCAAAGGGTTAAAGGCAGTGCCAGATCAGCCAGGCTGTGGTTCGTACGTTGGACTACACGTGACCAGCAGTAACAGCCTAGTTGATAAGGCCCTCATCCACCGGGAGGCCTGGTCATGGACCAGGGCGTTGGGGCGTTGATCCCCAGAATACCCTCCAGGTAGACTCCAGGTAGGTAGTCGTACCAAGACATTACAAGCACTTTGAAAATTTACACACATTCTCACAACACACTTGTACGCACATTATTACATTTTTCATCTGAGTATAATTCGTCATAGCTACATACTCAATAGCACTTAAAAGTCATACTGATATGAAATGTGCCCTCAGAACTACACTACTATATGTACAATTTAATATTGAACTACAAGAGAAGTGTAGGAACTTGTATCCTAAACCATATCAAACTTATTTGCTCTGATGTTCTCCACCTAGACACTTGTTATTAAAGATCTCAAATTTTATTTCGTTGGTTTAAGTTCTATCAGTTGGAGTCCCAGAGCACTATTATGTCTACTGGATAACTAGGCTAGAATTTATTCTGACAAACTGTTACAAAACCAGATACAGGCTAGATGCTAGAGGGGAATCAATAGTTGACCCTCTAGTATTCTCTGGATTTTGTAACACACCCATATAAGATTGTTGGTACCAGTATACTCTCGTACATTCCCTTCTTTGCCTCCATGGATATTTGTCTCCACAAATACCTCAATGCACCACTCACTTTTAATCCTTCATCAATTCTGTGGTTAACCTCGTTCTTCATATACCCATCTGCTAACAAGTCTACTCCTAAATATTTGAACACATTCACTTCTTCCATACTCCCTCCCTACAATGTGATATCCAATGTTTCTTTACCTAACTCATTTGATACCCTCATCACCTTACTCTAATCTATGTTCACTTTTAACTTTCTGCCTTCATACACCCTCCCAAACTCGTCCACTAACCCACTAACTTCTCTTTAGAATCTCCCATAGTGCAGTATCATCAGCAAAAAGTAACTGTCAACTCCAATTTTGTATTTGATTCCCCATAATTTAATCCCACCCCTCTCCCCAACACCCTAGCATTTACTTCTTTTGCAACCCCATCTATAAATATATTAAACAACCACAGTGACATTACACATCCCTGTCTAAGACCTACTTTTACTGGAAAGCAATCTCCCTCTCTCCTACACACCCTAAGCAGAGCCTCACTATCCTCATTTACAGCATTTAGTAACTTACTACCTATTCCATACACTTGCACCATCTGCCACATAGTTCCCCTATCCACCATATCATATGCCTTTTCTAAATCTATAAATGCAATGAAAGCTTCCCTACCTTTATCTAATTATTGTTCACTTATATGCTAAAATGTAAACACTTGTCTACATATCAGAGCCAAGACATCCAGCTTTTCATTCATAATATCCACAATCCTCTTATCATCCGCACTACATCCAAGCACATTCAAACATCTCAATTTAAAGGTTTTCCACTTTTTATTTTTTAGTAAGCTGTATGGGAAAAAAGGTTACTATCCCACTGCTCCTGGCGGGGCTTACGGAGGAAAGATACTTATTCCACTTCCCCATGGATATGAAAGAAAAATAATAAGAACAAGAACTGTAAGATAAAACAAAGAAAATTCAGTTGGGTGTGTATACATAAATGTGTACATGCATGTATAGTAAAAGTAGCCAGATATGTATGTGTACATGCATGTATGTAAAAGTAGCATGTAAAACAGATACAGGTTTCTGCCTTGCACTGATTTGGCAGGACAGAAGTACCTCCCTGGGTGGTTGCTGTTTACCAACATATTACTGAAAAATTAATTATTAAATATAGGCAGAATTTAGTGGTATTTCCCAACTCTGGATTTGCAAAATTTTAGGAATATAATCCTCACTATCTGGGGGATTTTCAGTATATTTCTTTAACATTGGCTGTCTCCCACTGAGGTAGGGTGACCCAAAAAAGAAACATTTTCACCATCACTTGGTATCAGTGTCTTGCCAGAGGGTTGCCGATACTACAGTTCAAAACTGCACATATCCCGCCCCTCCTTCAGAGGGCAGGCACTGTATTTCCCACCTCGAGGACTCGAGTATATCTATATATTTAACCCTTTCAGGGTTGGTGCCATACTGGTACAGCTTGCACACCAGGGTTGGTGCCATACTAGTACACACAAATTCTAGCTCCTTCAAATCTGGCTAGAGAAAGCTGGTAGGCCTACATATGAAAGAATGGGTCTATGTGGTCAGTGTGCGCAGTATAAAAAAAAATCCTGCAGCACACAGTGCATAATGAGAAAAAAAAACTCCGACCATGTTTTTGGTTCAAACAGCGACTTTGCAGTGTATTTTCGTATGCTATTTATTGTTTTATGCTAGTTTTCCTGGTCTCATTTTATAAAATGGGAGACATATTACAGAAATTGGGATGATTTTGATTTGGTTTCACAATGAAAAGTACCTTGAAATTGAGCTCCAAGTAGCAGAAATGTTCGATTTTTGCCAAAGTTCAAAAGTAAACAAAACATGCCATGCGTCCAATACATGTCATCTGGCGAGTCTAATATTCTTTCACAAGTGCGCTGATATTATTTATACCATTTCTACACCATTTCTATACTAATGCAGTAGTCTGCATAACAGTAAATCTTCTATTTTTTAGAATAAAAATTCAAAGTGGAAAACAAAAGAAACATAACAGAGGCCTGGGGATGTGACTAATGAACAGAGGAAATGTTATTTTAGTGCCAGGAATGTCTGTCTTGTTTATTCTGGATCTTTTTGGAAATTGGCATCTTTTGAAATTTGTGAAATTGGCAAAATTGCCAATTTTTAACCACTTTATTGGATAGTTGAAATCAGTAAATGGGCTTCTTGTACTCATTCGATGGAAAAAATGGAGTTCTAGCGAAATGGTTATGATTTTTGTCGACTGGTACATTGGAATTGGCCGAAAATAGGGCTCAAAGTGGGCGAAATCGCCGATGTGTAAACATCGTCGAGACCGCTAACTTCGTGAGAGCAAAATTCCCTAAGTTTTCCATCAAATTTCATACTTTTGGAGCCATTATGATCGGGAAAAGATTCTCTATCATTTCATAATTTTTTTTTTTTTTTTTCAAAATTTTCTGACCCTGAGAACAAGTTTAGGAGAGGGCCTGCTGACCCTGAAAGGGTTAATAAGAGATGCAATAATTCTTGGAAGTATCCTGTTAAATGCCCTCTCAAAAAAAACCCGAGCAGCCATAAACAATCTAAGCCTGGTCAACACCTGCTAAATTTTGTATTCAAGTCTCAGGGCTTTCCTGTAGGACTATATTGTTGCTCACCTATAACACCTTTCCACTCCAAATAGTTTACCTGATTTCAACAGCATTTACCTGCATAAAAAACCCTGAAACCAGAGCTTTTCGAATATTCATATAGTAGTCACGGGAATTGAAGTCAGTTGAAGTTCTCTTTAGACTGAAACGGTCCATAATACGAGATAACTGTTGACGAACATTGTCTGCCGACTTGAGCGAACGGTAGTTCACAAAGTTGTCGTAACACCACTGCACATCCTCCATATCTACCGGTATATAATGGATCAGAGAAAAGAAAGCTTAAATTAGTTAAGATTCAAACTAATAGGACCAATAGTAAAATGGCAAATGGCATCTTATCTTTGCAGCAAACATAACTAACATGCTTTTATTAACTAGCAGTATTTTTAACTGGAATTTTTTTTAAAAGCTGTACTACTTTTATTCTTAACTAAAGGCATACACAGCAATTCTCTCGTAAACAATCAAAGTCTGAATATACTATTCATTTAAATAATGTGTTTTAATCTACATCAGTAAAACTTCAATATAATGGACCCACATGTAAAGGATTTCATATATATCTGACAACTTATTTGGCTGGGCAAATGTTTCATGCAATGAATGGACTAGGTCTACCACAACATTGAGATTTTGTTCATTAGTGGTGGTACAAGTGCTCCTCGACATACGATGGGGTTATGTTCCAATGAACACATCCTAAGTTGGAAATATTCAAAGTCGAATATGAACATATGATAAGTAAATAAATAACTACTGTCACTGATTAAGTAAATAAACAAATAATTACTAAATACCAGTACTGAAAAATAAATAATGAATACAAGTGTATCCTATTAACCCTATGAGGGTGGGTCCCATAGTTCTACGCCATGAATTCGAATCGCTCAGATAAGCTGTGAGTGGTACATTTAGGCCTAAATATTACGGAACGGGTCTATGTAGTAAGTGTGCACTGTATAAAAAAATCCTACGGCAACCAGTGCTTAACCCTTTCAGTGTTGGTCCCGTAATATTACGGTTTGAGAGCCAGTGTTGGTCCCTTAATACTATGCCAAAATTCTAGCTCCTTCAAATCTGTATGGTCAGTGTGTGCAGTATAAAAAAAATCCTGCAGCATGTAGTGCATAATGGAAAAAAAACTTTTTGGTTTAAAGCAGCGACTTTGCCGTGTATTTTCATATGGTATTTATGGTTGCATTCTCATTTTCTTGGTCTCATTTGATGGAATGGAAGACATATTACAGAAATGGAGATGATTTTGACTGGTTTCATGATGAAAAGTACCTTGAAATTGAGCTCATAGTAGTGGAAATGTTCAATTCTTGCCGATGTTCAAGAGTAAACAAATGATGTCACTCTCCAATACGTGTCCAACTGGCCAGTCTAATACATAGTCACAAATGGGTTAACATTATTTATACAATTATAATAATGCAGTAGCCTGCCTAACAGTAAATAATCTATTTTTGGGGAGAATAAAAATTCAAAATGGAAAGCAAGAGTAATAAGAGACCTGGAGATTTGACTAATGAAGAGAGAAAATGTTATTTTAGTGCCATGAATGTCTGCATTGTTTATTCTGGACCCTACTTTGAAATTGGCTTCTTTTGAAATTTGTGTGAAATTGGCCAAACTGCCTATTTCTGACCACTTTATTGGGTAGTTGAAATCGGTAAATAGGTGGTTTCTTGTACTCAGTCAATAGAACAAATGGAGTTCTAGCAAAATAGCTATGATTTTAGTTGACTGGAACGATGGAATTGGCCGAAAATAGGGCGCAAAGTGGGCGAAACTGCCAATGCATAAATATCTCCGAGATCACTAACTTCATGAGAGCGTAATTTCTTAAGTTTCCATCATATTTCGCACTTTTGGTGTCCTTACCATCGGGAAAAGATTCTATCATTTCATAAAAAAATAATTTTTTTTTTTCATTTTTTTGACACACTGAGTTAACCCTTTGAGTGTCACAACCCTAAATCCTGAAGTCTCTCTTGGTGTTGCAAAATTTTTTGAATAAAAAAATTATTTTTTTCTTATGAAATAAAAAATCTTTTCCTGATGGTAATGACACCAAAAGTACAAAATTTGATTGAAAATTTATGGAATTACGCTCTCGCGAAGTTAGCAATCTCAGTGATATATACGCATCGGCGATTTCGCCGACTGAGTCCTATTTTTCGCCAATTCCACTGTTACACTCGACCAAACTCACAGCTATTTCTTTAGAACTCCATTTTTTCTATCAACTGAGTACAAGAAACCACCCACTGACAGATTTCAACTGTCAATTGGCAATTTGGCAAATTTCACGCAAATTAAAAAAGATGCCAATTTCAAAAAAGGGTCCAGAATAAACAATGTAGATATTCTTGGCATTAAAATAACATATCCTCTATTCATTAGTCACATCTCCAGGCCCCTCTTATATTACTCTTGCTTTCTATTTTGATTTTACATTCACACAAAAAATAGAAGATTTACTGTTATGCAGACTACTGCATTATTGTAAAAAAGGCATAAATAATATCAGTGCACTAGTGAAAGAATATTAGACTCCCAGCTGATGAGTACTGGATGTGTGGTGTGATATGCTTACTCTTGAACATTGGTAAAAATCGAACATTTCCGCTACTTTGAGCTCAACTTCAAGGTTTTTTTCATCATGAAACTAATCAAAATCATCTTTATTTCTGTAATATGCTTTCCATTCTATCAAATGAGGCGAAGAAAACAAAAATACAACCATAAATACTATACGAAAATACACCTCAAAGTTGGCGTTTTAAACCAAAAACAAGGTTGGAGGTTTATTCTTTTCTCATTATGCACTGTGTGCTGCAGGATTTTTTTTATACAGTGCACACTGACCGCACAGACCCATTCTCTCGTATGTGGGCCTACCAGCTTTCTCCTGCTTGATTTGAAGCTGCTAGAATTATTGAATATATATACATCCGAAACACTGGCTTGTAAGACGCATACATACGGCCGAAACAGTCAAAGGGTCAACCCTTTCAGGGTCGAGAGGCCCTCTCCTAAACTTGTTCTCGGGGTCAAAAATTTTTTGGAAAAAAAAAAAAAAATTCTTGTGAAATGTTAGAGAATCTTTTACTGATCATAATGACACCAAAAAGTATGAAATTTGATGGAAAACTTACGTAATTACACTCTCGTGAAGTTTGCGGTCTCAACGATGCTTACGCATCGGCAACATCACCCCCACTGAGCCCTATTTTCGGCCAATTCCAGTGTATTAGTCGACAAAAATCATAACTATTTTGCAAGAACTCCATTTTTCTCTCGAGTGAGTACAAGAAACCACCCATTTATCGATTTCAACTATCCAATAAAGTGGTCAGAAATTGGCAATTTTGCCAATTTCACACAAATTTCAAAAGATGCCAATTTCCAAATAGGATCCAGAATAAACAAGAGACATTCTGGCACTAAAATAACATTTCCTCTGTTCATTAGTCACATCCCCAGCCCCCTCTTACATTTGTTTTGCTTTCCACTTTGAATTTTTATTCTCACAAAAAATAAAAGATTTACTGTTATGGAGACGACTGCATTAGTGTAGAAATGGTATAAATAATATCAGCACACCTGTGAAAGAATATTAAACTCACCAGTTGATGTGTATTGGACGTGTGGCATGATATGCTTACTTTTGAACTTTGGCAAAAATTGAACATTTCTGCTACTTCGAGCTCAATATAAAGGTACTTTTCATTGTGAAACCATTCAAAATCATCCCAATTTCTGTTATGTCTTCCATTCTATAAAATGAGACCAGGCAAACTAGAATACAACCATAAATACCACACGAAAATACAGCGTAAATTTGCCGTTTTAAACCAAAAACATGGTCAAAGTTTTTTTTTTCTCATTATGCACTGTGTGCTGCAGGATTCTTTTATACTGTGCACACTGACCACAGACGCATTCTTTCATATGCAGGCCTACCAGCTTTCTCTCGCTAGATCTGAAGGCGCTACAATTTACGCATACTAGTACGTCAATAACCCTGGTGCACAAGACATATTAGTACGTCGGAAACCCTGAAAGGGTTAAGGATCAGAGGTGTCAACACTGAAAGGGTTAATGGGGGGAAAACTAAGATCGTATTTTTTGGTTTAATGCAATGACTTTGTGGTGTATTTTCATATGGCTTTTATGGTTGTATTCTTAATTTCTTGGTCTCATTTGATAGAATGGAAGATATATTACAGAAACAATGGTTTTCATTGGTTTCAAAACTGAAAGTAGCTTGAAAATGAGCTCAAGTTAGTGGAAATTTTTTACTTTTGCCGATATTCCCGAGTATTGGACGTCACTTGTCCAACACATACTTGACAATCTGTCCAGTCTAATACGCTTTTAGGAACGCACTGACATTATTTATATGATTATTACAATAATGCACAAGTCTGCATAACAGTAAATTTATTTTTTGTGTGAATAAAAAACCTAAATGGAATTCATGTGTAATATTGGAGAAGCCAAGGGGCATAACTAATGAACAGAGGATATGTTATTTTAGTGCCAAGAATGTCTGCACTGCTTATTCTGGACCCTACTTTGAAATTGGCACTTCTTCAATTTTGTGTGAAATTGGCCAAATTAACAATTTCTGATCATTTTATTGGGTAATTGAAATAGATGAATGGGCAGTTTCTTGTACTCAATCCATAGAATGGAAGGCATACTAACAAAATAGCCAAGAATTTACTCGACTGGAATAATGTAATTGGCCTAAAATCAGATTCAAAGTGGGCAAAATTGCCAATATGTAAATATCACTGACACAGCAAAATTTGCAAAAGTATAATTTCATCAGTTTTCCATCAAATTTGGTACTTTTGTTTAATTACTTTGAAAAAGATTTTCTACAATTTCATAAGATTTTTTTTTTTTTTTTTAAAGTTTACCGACCCTGAGAGCAAGTTTGAGAGCAGGGGGGGTCTCAACCCTCAAAGGGTTTAATAAATGTACAGTACTGTACAGTAAAGAATCTACATCGATATCAAACCATTGTAAAGTCAAAATATTACAAGTCAAACTATCATAGAGCGAGGAGAGACTGCATGCCTGGAAGACTCCCATACAATGAATTCACTCCACTTCATCGAGATTTTATCCATTAGCGTAAGTGTTCAATAGCTTCTGCACATTACAGACTACATCCACTGAATCAAGCATTTTGATACAATGTTTTTACAATGTTTTTTTTTTTTTCGATTAAACAGACACTTTTCCTCTTATTAGTCCATTATATCAAAGTTTCACTATAATTTTAATTAAATGTGTATTTTTTCTTATAATGACTGAATTTACATTTTGCATTTTGACTATCTTTAAAGCTATCGTACTTCTCGACAATTAAAATGAAAAAGGTTGAATAATATTTACACCATACTTACTCTGTTTGAAGGCATGGTAGACGTTCAGCAGCGTGAGGTGGTCCCCATCTATGTGCGCGAATCTCATCTTTGCCTCGTCTGCAGCCTTCTTAGCTTCATTAGGGCGCACAAAGCACTGGGGTACTGTAGCGAGAATTGGGAAACCGACCCGGCCCCACCACAGCCGCGCATGACGGCGGGAGAGGGAGGGTACGGCCCAAACATTAAGCCTCACCCTCCTCACAACGCGAAGGGCACCGCCCCTCCTGGCTTGCTCAACACTTTACTTCAGCCACCTAGGGGAGCTACACCAGATTAGAACCACAGCCTCCAACCTTCCCACCACAAACATTCCTACTGGGCCATCAAACTCAACGAGTTTGTTAGGAAGAATAAGATGCCATAATTCTTGATTGGGCATCTTCAAGCTTCTGACAAGTCACTTTTCAGATTAAATATTTGACCATGGGAGGAACGATGGATGGATGTGGTCCCAACACAGCGCTGCTCATTTTAATAACACTCACTTTTCAAGTAGTGTTATTGTCACACGGTGTACATCATATCCAGCACTTCTAAATCTGATACTAAAAAAGGCCTTTTCAAAATTCATAAAGCTACCACTTAAAAATGAGTTCTATCATATTAAATTCATTCTTTACTTGATAAAGTCCTATGTCTTTAGGAATGAGTAGATTTTACTATCAGTGTCTAACATGACTATCAAAATATTTAAGTTTTACTTGATTTGCTTGCCTTTAGCAAAAAATGGAACATTAAATATAAAATTTACATCAAAACGAAAATTAGGCCCCTAATTTAAACAACACTTTAATGGTTTACCTTCTGTAACTAACCTGATAGCATAGCAGTGATGGACAAGATCTCATTAGAACAATTGAAGTCACAGGAAGCAATCACCATTTTAGCAAGTTGAGGATCCAATGGAAACTCTGCCATAATTGCCCCTAGCTCCGTCAGATTACCTAAAAAAAAAAAAAAAAAAGGTAAATTTTTTAAAATTGTGCGAAATATCCTCATTTCTTACTTGTCGTAATTTAAGACTACTAGAGCTATAGTAAATCATTCATTATCCTGCAGTCTATAAACCCTTTTAGGATCAGTCCCATTGTATCACAGTTTTGAAGCTAGTGCTGGTCCTGTAGTACAACGCCATGAGCTCAGCTCAGATTTGCTGTGAGCGGTAAATTTGATCCGAGATATGAGAGAATAAGTATGAAGCGAGTGTGCACCATATAAAACAATATCTTAGAGCACATAGTGAATAATGGGAAAAAACTGCAACCATGTTTTTGGTTTAAAACAGTGACTGTGCAGTGTATTTTCATATGGTTTTTATGTCTGTATTCTCAGTTCCCTAGATTCATTTGATAGAATGGAAAATATGTTACAGAAATAGAGATGATTTTAAATGGTTTCAGGACTTAAAGAAGCTGGAAATTGAGTGCAAAGTAGAGGAAATGTTCAATTTTGCCGATATTCCAGAGTACACAACAATGTCACTTGTCCAACTGGCCAGTCTAATATGCATATAGGAATGCACTGACATTTATACACGTATTACAATACTGCAACAGTCTGCATAACAGTAAATCTATTTTTTTGTGAGAATAAAAATTCAAAATGGAAAGGAAGACTAGTACAGGAGGGTCCTGGAGATGTGACTAATTAACGGAGAAAATGTTATTTTAGTGTCAAGAATGTCTGCATTCTTTATTCTGGACCCTATTCTGAAATTGGCACTTCCTGAATTTTGTGTGAAATTGGCCAAATCACCAATTTCTAATTACTTTATTGGGTAGTTTAAAGAGTTGAATGGGCAGTCTTATGCTCAATTGGTAGAATGAAGACATACATGTACAGTGGTCCCCCGCTTTTCGTAGTTCCCGGCAATCGTAAATTTCACCAATCATAGGGGTATTTTCGTATAAACATGGGCTCGCTTTTCATAGGTTGACTCGCGAGTCGTAGTTCGTCTGAGACACGTACCCATGGCGTGAGCCGTGGCGGCAGCCAGTCTGGCATTGTTTACCAGTGAGCGAAGGTCCCCTCATGTGCTCCAGCGAAATATTTCATAATATTCCATTTATTTTAGTGCTTGCAAGTACTAAATAAGCTACCATGGCTCCAAAGAAAGCTCCTAGTGCCAAGCCTGTGGTAAAGAAGGTGAGAAATACGATTGAATTTAAGAAAACCATCATTGAACAATATGAAAGTGGTACAAGTGTGGCCGAACTGTCCAGGATGTATAAGAAACCCTACACAATCTTCTGTTCCATAGTGGCCAAGAAAAAGGAAATCAAGGATGCTGTTGTTGCAAAGGGGGTAACTATGCTGACAAAAATGAGATCACCAGTACTCAAAGAGGTTGAGAAGTTATTATTGGTGTGGATAAATGAGAAACAATTAGCAGGAGATACTCTTATGACTTTTGATTATTTGTGAAAAGGCTAGGCAGTTGCATGAAGATTTGGTAAAGAAACTGCCTGCAAATAGTGGTGATGTGGGTGAATTTAACCCTTTCAGGGTCCATCCCGTAGATCTATGGCTTCACGTTGAGTGTCCAAACCATAGATCTACGCCAAAATTCTAGCTCAGTCAAATTTAGCGCGAAAGCGCTCATAGGCCTACATGTGAGAGAACGGGTCTGTGTGGTGGGTGTGCGCCATAAACAAAAAATCTAGGCGCCCGCATAGCATTGTGGGAACGCCGGCTCAGTTACCCTTGTTCACCATGCCTCGTCGCAAGTCAGCTCTCACTCCCCGGAAAATTGGGACTCTTCTCTTCCAATCTGATAGGTCTGACACTGATGGAAGTGGAAATGAAGACGAATTCTACGGATTTGATCAGTTAGTGACCGAAAGGAATGATCAGGATATCGATAATAGTGCAGAAAACCCTGACGATCCTCAATCTTCTACCGCTGGTGTGGTCACTCGTGACTCACGGTCGGTTGTGCCTCAACGCAAGAGAAAACTAATATTTTCGCATGGCCAGGCCTCTGACTTCAGTAATGATGATGATAGTGACGTGGATTGTGATTTTATTGCGCTCGACGATCATTCGAGTAGTGATAGTGAGGAATCACATTCACCAGTGAAGCGTCGGTATGTTCGCCGCCGCATGCACTTGGGTAGTGTACCCTATGCTGTGCCCAGGGGACAGAGTACATCCCGGAGTACATCCTGTGGCCCTACACCAGTTTTAGGTAGTGATAGTGAGGATGATGTGGCTACACTTGGCATGGATAGACCACAGGCATCAGTGGATGGTGGTAGTGGTGATGGTAGTGGCACAGCCATGCATGACTCACCAGCCCAGGCTGGGACCCACGCTGCTGACTCATCAGTTCAAGGACAAAGCG
>NC_091343.1:4405613-4413113 GCF_038502225.1 Cherax quadricarinatus | reverse complement strand
TACTGTGCTTATGGGAGATTCTAAAGAAAAATTGCAAAGGTTAGCGGATGAGTTTGAGAATGTGTGTAAAGGTAGAAAGTTGAAAGTGAACATAGAAAAGAGTAAGGTGATGAGGGTATCAAATGATTTAGATAAAGAAAAATTGGATATCAAATTGGGGAGGAGGAGTATGGAAGAAGTGAATGTTTTCAGATACTTGGGAGTTGACGGTCGGTGGATGGATTTATGAAGGATGAGGTTAATCATAGAACTGATGAGGGAAAAAGGTGAGTGGTGTGTTGAGGTATATGTGGAGTCAAAAAAGTTATCTATGGAGGCAAAGAAGGGAATGTATGAAAGTATAGTAGTACCAACACTCTTATATGGATGTGAAGCTTGGGTGGTAAATGCAGCAGCGAGGAGACGGTTGGAGGCAGTGGAGATGTCCTGTCTAAGGGCAATGTGTGGTGTAAATATTATGCAGAAAATTCAGAGTGTGGAAATTAGGAGAAGGTGTGGAGTTAATAAAAGCATTAGTCAGAGGGCAGAAGAGGGGTTGTTGAGGTGGTTTGGTCATTTAGAGAGAATGGATCAAAGTAGAATGACATGGAAAGCATATAAATCTATAGGGAAAGGAAGGAGGGGTAGGGTCAGTCCTCGAAAGGGTTGGAAAGAGGGGGTAAAGGAGGTTTTGTGGGCAAGGGGCTTGGACTTCCAGCAAGCGTGCATGGAGCGTGTTAGATAGGAGGTGAATGGAGACGAATGATACTTGGGACCTGACGATCTGTTGGAGTGTGAGCAGGGTAATATTTAGTGAAGGGATTCAGGGAAACCGGTTATTTTCATATAGTCGGACTTGAGTCCTGGAAATGGGAAGTACAATGCCTGCACTTTAAAGGAGGGGTTTGGGATATTGGCAGTTTGGAGGGATATGTTGTGTATCTTTATACGTATATGCTTCTAAACTGTTGTATTCTGAGCACCTCTGCAAAAGCAGTGATAATGTGAGAGTGTGGTGAAAGTGTTGAATGATGATGAAAGTATTTTCTTTTTGGGGATTTTCTTTCTTTTTTGGGTCACCCTGCCTCGGTGGGAGATGGCCGACTTGTTAAAAAAAAAAAAAATGTTTTGTTTTGCTGCGTCTTGTTAGTACCACTAATGTACTACCCAGTATGACCCCTGGTGTACATACCCCTGGTTTCTCCAGTACTGATTTTGAATTTGATTGTCTATTTGGCCCTGATGAGCTGATGCCTGGCTTGGTATGTCCCAGTGTTGTGCTCATTTGTCTCATTTTCCCTTTTGCCTTTCTTTGGTCTGATCGTTTCTCTTTATGTCTAAAAAAGATTGCTGTTTATTTTCCAATTCTCTGTAGTACCTCATCCCTTTTACATGATCGTCTGGGCAGCTCAGGTCATAACATTCTCTGAACTGTGTTGAAGCTTTTGCACGTCACTAGGTGGAAGTACCTACACTATGTTAAAGTGACACTTTCCCTTTCTCAACATGTTCACACATTTTCTGTTGTGTTTATTCCAGCATGTTCTACCATATAGGCACATACCTTTTGCATAATATCTGCAAGTGTTCTGACTGCCTATATTTACTGAGCGAGTCTTTTCCAAGTTCTGCCACCTGATCTGTATTCTCCTTTCTTTCATCTAAGCATATTTCTTTCCCTTTTTCCTTTTCATTTGTTCCTGCTAGATTTCTCTTCTTCCCTTCCCTTTTTTTTCTGTCATGTACCCATTTTTTTTCTTTTCTGACATGCTCTGTATGACATTCTCCACTCTTATTTTGACTCCTTGGTCTCTACCAAATTTTTGGTTATATTTTAGTTACATTTTATATCAAAGAGGCTCATGGAACAAGGTTTAGGCCTAATTAAAGAAGCTTGGTATAATATATTTTATGTACAAGTGAACAATAATCAAAATATGCAAGAGGTTAAAATAACATGTCTGGGTATAGGCTTCATAGAGTCAAGAATGTCTTTTTCTTTTCTCATAAAAGGAATGCATCCATAAAAGATGCTGAGGATTACAGTAATTACATGCAGCTGCATGAATTCATATATAATGCAATACTCACCATCATCATCTAGGGCGGCCAGATAGTTCAAAAGTTCCAGTGCCCTCATTAGTGTCTCAGGGGCTGGTGGGTCCATGAAATCAAAGTGAACTAAATCATCAATGCCTAACTTCTTCAACTGCAGGACCACTGACCCAAGGTTGGACCTCAAAATCTCAGGATACGTGTTGTCCTGGAAAATATATTAGCCAATTACCAAAAATTATAATGTACCCCATTTCCTTGCTAGTTTTGTCTAGCCAACTTTACTGCTTAGCAGCAGGTGTGTTTATGGTTTTATTCTCAGTTCCTTGGTAACAACCGATAGAATGAAAGACATATTACCAAAATAGAGATTGTTTTGACTGGACTAAAGTCTGGAAGTAGCTTGAAATTGAGCTCAAAGTAGCAGAAATATTTGATTTTTGATATTCCAGAGGATGGGTAAAGCCCCCTACAACCCCTAGTTTGCTTTATTGGATTTTATTAGGGCTGATTCAATTATTGGCATGTTGTACACCACGAACAATCTTTCCTGGCTATATAGTATTATAAGCCAAGAAATAGAATAAATCAACATTTTTTTTTTTTTGTAAGAGAAATCAAAATATGGGAAATTCCTGGAGATGTGACTAACAAATATAGGAAATGTTTTAGTGCCAGGATTGTCTACATTATTTATTATGGACTATTTCTAAATTGGTATTTTTTTAAATTTGGTGTGAAACTGGCCAAATTACCAAATTCTTATTGCTTTACTGGATAGCTGAAATATTTGAATAGGTGTTTTCTTGTGCTCAATCCACAGAATGGAAGGCATACTAGCGAAACTGCTAAGAATTTGGTTGACTGGAGCAACGGATTTAACTCAAAGTCGGCAAAATCTATGATGTGTAAATTTTACCAAGACAGCTAACTTTGCACCAGCATAATTCCCTAAGTTTTGTATCACATTTTGCACCTTTGGTGTCATTACTTTTGGAAAAAGGTTTCTAACCCTGAAAGGGTTAAACATGTGTATACTAGTATTTCTATTAAACCTTCGGTACTTACTTGCATTTCACTTTTAAAGGCTTTCTCAGTATACAAGCGGAAACATTTGCCTGGCCTGGTTCTGCCAGCACGTCCTGCACGCTGCTGTGCCGAGGCTTTACTAATAGGAGACACTAACAATGACTCTACACGGATGCGAGGATTATACACCTGCAATAAAATCACACATTAAGTTTTAGGTAATGTTGCTAATGTGATACTGTATAAAAATTTGCAAATGCTATGAAATAAAAAATAAAATATGCAAGTTACCTTCTGTTTTGCAAATCCTGGATCAATTACAAACACAACTCCATCAATAGTTAATGAAGTCTCTGCAATGTTTGTTGAAACCACCACCTTACGACCAATTGCCCCATTTTGTTTATTCGGAGGTGGTGGTTCAAATATACGCTGCTGGAGATTTGGGGGAAGTGTTGAGTATAGAGGAATACACTTAAGATCACCAACATCAGGACCAAGTGCATCCACTTCTCGTTTGATGCGTTTGCAAGCCTCTTCTATCTCCTCTTGACCAGTGAGGAACAGTAAAACATCACCTGGTATTTCTTCACAAATGTGGATCTGTGCAAGAAAAAAAAAAGGATAAATAAATTAATATTGCAAACTACACAGGAAAAAAAAATAAAAGGCCAGAAAAGCCTTTTTGTAATTAGTACAATGAAATAGACATGTTCACTGTACTTCACTATGCAATCTTTGAAAAAAAATATAGTATCTGTACCATGCATACAGTCTGTCCAGGAAGTTATGACGCTAGCGAGCTGACACGACTTCACATAACTCGTATACCTATGTGGGTCTAGTGGGATGCGAAATATATTAACAACATTCATCTGGCCACACTTCATAAACAATTGGCAATACAGCTTACAACATTAGATTCACCCAGTAACCTTCTGGTTATTGTGAAGGCAAGACTTTTTTCCAGTGTATGCATCAGAGGTCATATTTTCATCTGTGTGCAGTCACTAATCCTTCATGACCAACAATAGTGTCCAGAAATGCAAATAAGGAGGATATAATGGCTGTTATTACCTTGCATAAGAGCAACCATATCACACATTTTATTCCTGCTCAAACAGGACCAAAGCTGCATTCAGTGCAGTGTTTCATCAAACTTTGTGACAAGGGAGAGACCCATGTTCCAGTCCCTCTTCCCAAAACTGGTAGGTCTAAATTAATCTCCAAGACTCAGAAAGCATTTGCTCATTTAGTAAAGGGAAATCCTTCCATCACAACATGGGAAGTGAAGGAGAAAAATTCTTGGTTACTGGATCATGCGTTCTTCAAATGTTTCCAGCAGTCACTCCATGATGACTTCGGATTTAGATTTTGTGCAAACAGTAAACTTCTCACAGTCTGGCAAAAGGAGAAGAATTAAGTTTCACAAGAAATGCCATGAGGGAAGTTTTGAATAGTGGTTTTGTGATTAGATGAATCAATATTTCCAGGGACTGGTAGTGGAGGAAGGAGAGTGTACCATGCATCTCATCCTGACCCATACTTCCCACAATACACTGCCAAGACTGTGAAACATTGTATCCCTCATGGTGTTGGAGAATTAGTAATACTTCTCAAAAATGTCATGATGAATCAAAACAAAAATCTGAAGCTTCTAATGGATTATTTACGTAATTCCTTTAACCTCTTGGGGTCGGTCCCCATAATATTACAGCTCTGAAGCCAGGGTCAGTCCTTTAATACTACACCAAAATTCTAGTGGCTTCCAATCTTGTAGGAGAAAGCTGGTAGGCCTACATATGACAGAATGGGTCTGCGTGGTCAGTGTGCATAGCATAAAAAAAAATCCTGCAGCATGCAGTACACGAGAAAAAACTGCGACCGTGTTTTTGGTGTAAAACAGTGAATTTGCGATGTATTTTCACCGTTTTTATGGTTGTATTCTCGGTTTTTTGGTCTCGTTTGACAGAATGGATGATATATTACAGAAATAGAGATGATTTTGAATGGTTTACAGACTTTACAGACTAAAAGTAGCTCAAAATTGAACTCAAAGTAGCGGAAATATTATACATTTTCCGATGTTCAAGAGTAAACAAAACATGTCACATGTCCAATACATGTTAACTGGCTGGTCTAATATGCACTCAAGCATGCACTGACATTATTTATACAATTACCATTATGCAGTAGTCTGAATAACAGTAAATTGTCTTTTTTGTGTGAATAAAAATTCAAAATGACAAGCAAGCATAATATAAGAGTTGCCTGGAGACATGACTAATGAACAGTATAAAGTTGAACAACCTGAGGACTCCTATTGTTTATGCTTCTTGATATGAAGCCAAGGATTCTGTTCACTTTATTGTGAACACTTAAGCACTGTTGTCTTGGTTTCAGATTACTGCTAACCAGCAATATTAAGATCTACATTACAGCTGACCCTTGGGTAACGCCTTTAATGCGTTCCAGAGAGCTAGCCTTTAGCCGATTTAGCCTTTAGCTGAATTAATTTTCCCCATAAGAAATAATGGAAATCCAATTAGTCCATTTCAGACAGCCAAAAGTATTAACAAAAAATATTTTTTTAAAGATTAAATATAAATATACATACAGAAAACAATGACAAATAAATACAAAGCACTAATAAAATGGATAAGTGAACATTTAACATCACACTTACCTTTATTGACTTGTTAGTGTATGGTAGATACGTAGGAGGCAAGAGGAAGGCAAGTTTCTTATGCTTCAATATGACACTATCATCTCTACGGCTTATTTATCTATCAATTCATCTAATATGGCATTATAAACAATATTAGTAACATAGAAACATGATATATACACTAGAATGAATAAAATATGTCAATGTAAGAGAGGAGTAAATGGTGAAATGTTGTTGTTGGGTTTATAAGGGCCACTGAGAGAAGCCATACATAGTGGTGGTGGAGGCAGCAGCAGAACCCACCACCACTATCACATTTAACCTTTAAACTGTCCAAATGTAGATCTACGTTCACATGCAGGGGGCTCCGAATGTAGATCTACAGTTTTTTTTACATGCTTTTGAATGGGGAAAATAAAGGTTGGAGCGCTACGCATGTGACCATAGATCTACGTTTGGACAGTTCAAGGGTTTAACAATGTAATTTATAAATAAGAAATATTTACACTTTAATTTATAAATAAGTAAGTTTATTCAGGTATACACAAATACAGTTACATAGATTATCACACATAGCAGCATATGTTTAAAGTACCTAGGATAACCCAAAAAAGTCCGAGTGACTTATTTCCATTGGGGTCCTTTTATATTTACACTTTTATTTACTTTTATACTTACACTATTATATTTACACTTACCTTGGAGGAGATAATAGTTTAATTAGTTAGTTTGATGGAGGAGATGCTGACAGAGGTTTAGGGTGGTGGAAGACAGCAGGGCAGCGTATGTTCAGCGGCCCTACACACATCCAACAACATTGGAGAGTTACTTTCATGTCGTTTTTCTATCACTTACTCGCTTAACTTACTTGCTACACTGTTAATTCTACACTTTATCGCTGGCTGGTACTATAGCCTTTATCGATACCCGCTGCTTTAGTATCGTACATATTGTAGAATCACTGAATCACTGCAGAAGGCACATTCTCCCCTCTCTCTTCCTCCTCCACTTTGGTACTTTCATATGCATTTCTTGAATTTTATAGTGTTTCTTTACTTCTTTATCACAGGGCTGGCACTAGAATCATTCATTGAGCCCATGGTGGTTTATTTAAAAGTTACAAGCACTAAAAACAATGGAATAATACTAAATATATCACTTGTATGCATGGAATCATCCTCCCTGGCTTGTAAACAATGGCACACTGGCTGTACATGGAGTCATGGAGTGGCCGGGCCCGCTCAGGCCGCCCGGAGACATTCGGGACAAAAGCCCTTAGCTAAGCTATTTGGCGATAGCTGAGCCAATATTTTTATGCCAAAGCGAGCTGTTAGCAGATTTTGGTGCTAGCCGATGAAGCCTTTATCCGAGGGCCCACTGTAGTACGTATTTAGTTTATATGTGGAATGGTTATGTCCAACATTTAGAACTTTGCATTTGTCTACATTAAACTGCATCTGCCACTTCTCCAACCACTGCATCAGTCAGTTCAAATTTGACAGCCTAATTTGCTGTAAAGGCTGGTGACCCAAAGAGGAAAACATTCACCATCATTCCAGATCATCCCGGGAGTAGAAAAGCTCTCGAAACTAATTACAGGTACAGTGGACCCTCAGTTATCAGCTGCTCCAGATATCAGCCAATTTGGGTATCACCTGGTTTTTGGGCCAAAATTTTATCCTGGTTATTGGCAGTGTTTGATGCGTCCACCCGTAGCAAAGTATGAAAGTGAAGGAGGACAAGAGGGGAGAATGTGCCTTCTTCAGTGA
>NC_091343.1:4295613-4400613 GCF_038502225.1 Cherax quadricarinatus | reverse complement strand
CCAAATTTCAAAAAAAAAAAATTTTTTTTCTTATGAACAGATAATCTTTTCCCAATCATAAGGACACCAAAAGTATGAAATTTGATGGAAAACTTACGGAATTATGTTCTCACGAAGTTAGCGGTCTCGACGATGTTTACGCATCGGCGATTTTGCCCACTTTGAGCCCTATTTTCAGCCAATTCCAGTGTACTAGTTAACAAAAATCATACCCATTTTGCTAGAACTCCATTTTTTCTATCGAATGAGTACAAGAAACCACCCATTTACCGATTTCAACTATCCAATACAGTGATCAGAATTTAGCAATTTTGCCAATTTCACACAAATTTCAAAAGATGCCAATTTCCAAATAGGGTCAAGAATAAACAAGAAAGACATTCCTGGCACTAAAATAACATTTTTCTCTGTTCATTAGTCATGTCCCCACACCCCTCTTACATTCTTTTGCTTTCCATTTTGAATTTTTATTCTCACAAAAAATAGAAGATTTACTGTTATGCAGTCTACTGCATTAGTGTAGAAATGGTATAAATAATATTGGCACAGTTGTGAAAGAATATTAGACTCACCAGTTGACGTGTATTGGACGCTTAGCATGATTTGTTTACTTTTGAACTTCGGTAAAAATCGAATATTTTTGCTACTTTGAGCTCAATTTCAAGGTACTTTTCATTGTAAAACTAGTCAAAATCATCTCAATTTCTGTAATATGTCTTCCATTCTGTCAAATGAGACCAGGAAAACTAGAATACAACAATAAATACCATACGAAAATACAGTGCAAATTCGCTGTTTTAATCCAAAAACACGGTCAAAGTTTTTTTTTCTCATTATGCACTGTGTGCTGCAGGATTTTTTTTATACTGCGCACACTGACCACATAGACCCATTCTTTCATATGTAGGCCTACCAGCTTTCTCTCACTAGATTTGAAGGCGCTAGAATTTATGAGTACTAGTACGTCATGGACCCTGGCACGTAAGCCGTACTAGTACGGCCGAAACCCTGAAAAGGTTAAACTTTCACCTCTCTCTTACTTACAGCTGCCATTTTCCTTTTGTCCCATCTACCTCTTACTCTAACTAGCTACAACTAGATAATGATCCGACATATCTTTTGCAGGTAGGTAGTATGTGATGAATGGTTTGAAAAACCGACAAGTTGAAGATTGAGACACTTATGCAGCATATGGGAATCTTTATTCAGGAAACGTTTCGCCACACAGTGGCTTCATCAGTCCAATACAAAGAGGAAGGCGTAAGGAGAGGAGGAGTATGAGGTAATCAGTCCCTCAGCCTGGAGTCGATGTGTTCAGTCCATCAATCTTGTAGAATGTACAGCATAGGGCCGTAGACGTGGCTTATATACTGTAGTGAGGTGAGGTGAAGCAGGCGGAGGCGGGGTCATAGTGGTACCATCCACTAGTCGAAGTAGGTCTTCGTCCAAAGGTTGAACAAGTGTTGAAGAATTCTTTGTAACAAGTTTCCATGATGCTGCAGTGTCTGACAGTTGTGATGAATGGTTTGAAAAACCGACAAGTTGGGAATCTTTATTCAGTATATAAGCCACGTCTACGGCCCTATGCTGTACATTCTACAAGATTGATGGACTGAACACATCGACTCCAGGCTGAGGGACTGATTACCTCATACTCCTCCTCTCCTTGCGCCTTCCTCTTTCTATTGGACTGATGAAGCCACTGTGTGGTGAAACGTTTCCTGAATAAAGATTCCCATATGCTGCATAAGTGTCTCAATCTTCAACAGGTAGGTAGTAGGTTGGTAGACAGCAACCACCCAGGGAGGTACTGTCGTCCTCCCAAGTGAGTGTAAAACAAAAGCCTGTAATTGTTTTACATGATGGTAAGATTCCTGGTGTCTTTTTCCTGTCTCAAACATGCAAGATTTCAGGTATGTCTTGCTACTTCTACTTACACTCAGGTCACACTACACATACATGTACATGTTTATGTATACACACTCGCCTGAATTTTCTTTGATTTTATCTTAATAATTCTTGATGAAAATGAGAAAAAATTTTGGAGCGAGATAAACAAGTTAAGAAAGTCTAGGGAACGAATGGATTTGTCAGTTAAAAACAGAGTAGGGGAGTTAGCAGATGGGGAGCTGGAGGTATTGGGTAGATGGCGGGAATATTTTGAGGAACTTTTATATGTCAAAGAAGAAAGGGAGGCAGTAATTTCATTGAAGAAGCGCAGGATGCGAGTGTGGGAGAGGTGCATGAGGCATTACGTAGAATGAAAGTGGGTAGAGAAGCTGGAACTGATGGGATCATGACAGAAATGTTAAAAGCAGGGGGGGGATATAGTGTTGGAGTGGTTGGTATTTTTGTTTAATAAATGTATGAAAGAAGGAAAGGTACCTAGGGATTGGTGGCGAACATGTATAGTCCCTTTATATAAAGGGAAGGGCGACAAAAGATATTGTAATTTTTTTTTTTTTTTTTTCAAACAAACCGGCCGTATCCCACCAAAGCAGGGTGGCCCAAAAAGAAAAACGAAAGTTTCTCTTTTTAAATTTAGTAATTTATAGAGGAATAAGTTTACCGAGTATACCAGGAAAAGTGTACGGTAGGGTTATCATTGAAAGAATTAGAGGTAAGACAGAATGTAGGATTGCAGATGAGCAAGGAGGTTTCAGAGTGGGTAGGGGATGTGTAGATCAAGTGTTTACATTGAAGCATATATGTGAACAGTATTTAGATAAAGGTAGGGAAGTTTTTATTGCATTTATGGATTTAGAAAAGGCATATGATAGAGTGGATAGGAGAGCAATGTGGCAGATGTTGCAAGTATATGGAATAGGTAGGAAGTTACTAAATGCTGTAAAGAGTTTTTATGAGGATAGTGAGGCTCAGGTTAGGGTGTGTAGAAGAGAGGGAGACTACTTCCCGGTAAAAGTAGGTCTTAGACAGGGATGTGTAATGTCACCATGGTGGTGGTTCTTCTTCAACAAGTCGGTCGTCTCCCACCGAGGCAGGGTGACCCAAAAAAAAAGAAAGAAAATCCCCAAAAAGAAAATACTTTCATCATCATTCAACACTTTCACCACACTCACACATTATCACTGCTTTTGCAGAGGTGCTCAGAATATAACAGCTTAGAAGCATATACGTATAGAGATACACAACATATCCCTCCAAACTGCCAATATCCCAAACCCCTCCTTTAAAGTGCAGGCATTGTACTTCCCATTTCCAGGACTCAAGTCCGACTATATGAAAATAACCGGTTTCCCTGAATCCCTTCACTAAATATTACCCTGCTCACACTCCAACAGATCGTCAGGTCCCAAGTATCATTCGTCTCCATTCACTCCTATCTAACACGCTCATGCACGCTTGCTGGAAGTCCAAGCCCCTCACCCACAAAACCTCCTTTACCCCCTCTTTCCAACCCTTTCGAGGACGACCCCTACCCCTCTTTCCTTCCCCTAGAGATTTATATGCTTTCCATGTCATTCTACTTTGATCCATTCTCTCTAAATGACCAAACCACCTCAACAACCCCTCTTCTGCCCTCTGACTAATGCTTTTATTAACTCCACACCTTCTCCTAATTTCCACACTCCGAATTTTCTGCATAATATTTACACCACACATTGCCCTTAGACAGGACATCTCCACTGCCTCCAACCGTCTCCTCGCTGCTGCATTTACCACCCAAGCTTCACATCCATATAAGAGTGTTGGTACTACTATACTTTCATACATTCCCTTCTTTGCCTCCATAGATAACGTTTTTTGACTCCACATATACCTCAACGCACCACTCACCTTTTTCCCTCATCAATTCTATGATTAACCTCATCCTTCATAAATCCATCCGCCGACACGTCAACTCCCAAGTATCTGAAAACATTCACTTCTTCCATACTCCTCCTCCCCAATTTTATATCCAATTTTTCTTTATCTAAATCATTTGATACCCTCATCACCTTACTCTTTTCTATGTTCACTTTCAACTTTCTACCTTTACACACATTCTCAAACTCATCCACTAACCTGTGCAATTTTTCTTTAGAATCTCCCATAAGCACAGTATCATCAGCAAAAAGTAACTGTGTCAATTCCCATTTTGAATTTGATTCCCCATAATTTAATCCCACCCCTCTCCTGAACACCCTAGCATTTACGTCTTTTACAACCCCATCTATAAATATATTAAACAACCATGGTGACATTACACATCCCTGTCTAAGACCTACTTTTACCGGGAAGTATTCTCCCTCTCTTCTACACACCCTAACCTGAGCCTCACTATCCTCATAAAAGCTCTTTACAGCATTTAGTAACTTACTACCTATTCCATATACTTGCAACATCTGCCACATTGCTCCTCTATCCACTCTATCATATGCCTTTTCTAAATCCATAAATGCAATAAAAACTTCCCTACCTTTATCTAAATACTGTTCACATGTATGCTTCAATGTAAATACTTGATCTACACATCCCCTACCCACTCTGAAACCTCCTTGTTCGTCCGCAATTCTACATTCTGTCTTACTTCTAATTCTTTCAATTATAACCCTACCGTATACTTTTCCTGGTATACTCAGTAAACTTATTCCTCAATAATTTTTACATTCTCTTTTGTCCCCTTTCCCTTTATATAAAGGGACTATACATGCTCTCCGCCAATCCCTAGGTACCTTCCCCTCTTTCATACATTTATTAAACAAAAGTACCAACCACTCCAACACTATATCCCCCCCTGCTTTTAACATTTCTGTCATGATCCCATCAGTTCCAGCTGCTTTACCCCCTTTCATTCTACGTAATGCCTCACGTACCTCCACCACACTTACAGTCTGCTCTTCTTCACTCCTAAAAGATGGTATACCTCCCTGGCCAGTGCACGAAATTACCGCCTCCCTTTCTTCCTTAACATTTAAAAGTTCCTCAAAATATTCTCGCCATCTACCTAATACCTCCCTCTCCCCATCTAACTCCCCTACTCTGTTTTTAACTGACAAATCCATACTTTCCCTAGGCTTTCTTAACTTGTTTAACTCACTCCAAAATTTTTTCTTATTTTCATTAAAATTTCTTGACAGTGCCTCTCCCATTCTTTCATCTGCTCTCCTTTTGCACTCTCTCACCACTCTCTTCACCTTTCTTTTACTCTCCATATACTCTGCTCTTCTTATAACACTTCTGCTTTGTAAAAACCTCTCGTAAGCTACCTTTTTCTCTTTTATCACACCCTTTACTTCATCATTCCACCAATCACTCCTCTTTCCTCCTGCCCCCACCCTCCTATAACCACAAACTTCTGCCCCACATTCTAATACTGCATTTTTAAAACTATTCCAACCCTCTTCAACCCCCCCACTACTCATCTTTGCACTAGCCCACCTTTCTGCCAATAGTCGCTTATATCTCGCCCGAACTTCCTCCTCCTTTAGTTTATACACTTTCACCTCCCTCTTACTTGTTGTTGCCACCTTCCTCTTTTCCCATCTACCTCTTACTCTAACTGTAGCTACAACTAAATAATGATCCGATTTATCATTTGCCCCTCTATAAACATGTACATCCTGGAGCCTACCCATCAACCTTTTATCCACCAATACATAATCCAACAAACTACTTTCATTACGTGCTACATCATACCTTGTATATTTATTTATCCTCTTTTTCATAAAATATGTATTACTTATTACCAAATTTCTTTCTACACATAGCTCAATTAAAGGCTCCCCATTTACATTTACCCCTGGCACCCCAAAATTACCTACTACTCCCTCCATAACATTTTTACCCACTTTAGCATTGAAATCCCCAACCACCATTACTCTCACACTTGATTCAAAACTCCCCACGCATTCACTCAACATTTCCCAGAATCTCTCTCTCTCCTCTACACTTCTCTCTTCTCCAGGTGCATACACGCTTACTATAACCCACTTTTCACATCCAATCTTTATTTTACTCCACATAATCCTTGAATTTATACATTTGTAGTCCCTCTTTTCCTGCCATAGCTTATCCTTCAACATTATTGCTACTCCTTCTTTAGCTCTAACTCTATTTGAAACCCCTGACCTAATCCCATTTATTCCTCTCCATTGAAACTCTCCCACCCCCTTCAGCTTTGTTTCACTTAAAGCCAGGACATCCAGTTTCTTCTCATTCATAACATCCACAATCATCTCTTTCTTATCATTTGCACAACATCCACGCACATTCAGACTTCCCACTTTGACAATTTTCTTCTTCTTATTCTTTTTAGTAATCTTTACAGGAAAAGGGGTTACTAGCCCATTGTTCCCGGCATTTTAGTTGACTTTTACAACACGCATGGCTTACGGAGGAAAGATTCTTATTCCACTTCCCCATGGATATAAAAGGAAAAGTAATAAGACCAAGAACTATTAAGATAAAATCAAAGAAAACTCAGATGAGTGTGTATAAATAAACGTGTACATGTATGTGTAGTGTGACCTAAGTGTAAGTAGAAGTAGTAAGACGTACCTGTAATCTTGCATATTTATGAGACAGACAAAAGACACCAGCAATCCTACCATCATGTAAAACAATTACAGGCTTTCGTTTTACACTCACTTGGTAGGACGGTAGTACCTCCCTGGGTGGTTGCTGTCTACCAACCTACTAATATATTTAATATATTTATAGATGGGGTTGTAAAAGAAGTAAATGGTAGGGTGTTCGGGAGAGGGGTGGGATTAAATTATGGGGAATCAAATTAAAAATGGGAATTAACACAGTTACTTTTTGCTGATGATACTGTGCTTATGGGAGATTCTAAAGAAAAATTGCAAAGGATGAGTTTGAGAATGTGTGTAAAGGTAGAAAGTTGAAAGTGAACATAGAAAAGAGTAAGGTGATGAGGGTATCAAATGATTTAGATAAAGAAAAATTGGATATCAAATTGGGGAGGAGGAGTATGGAAGAAGTAAATGTTTTCAGATATTTGGGAGTTGACGTGTCGGCGGATGGATTTATGAAGGATGAGGTTAATCATAGAATTGATGAGGGAAAAAAGGTGAGTGGTGCATTGAGGTATATGTGGAGTCAAAAAACGTTATCTATGGAGGCAAAGAAGGGAATGTATGAAAGTATAGTAGTACCAACACTCTTATATGGGTGTGAAGCTTGGGTGGTAAATGCAGCAGCGAGGAGACGGTTGGAGGCAGTGGAGATGTCCTGTCTAAGGGCAATGTGTGGTGTAAATATTATGCAGAAAATTCGGAGTGTGGAAATTAGGAAAAGGTGTGGAGTTAATAAAAGTATTAGTCAGAGGGCAGAAGAGGGGTTGTTGAGGTGGTTTGGTCATTTAGAGAGAATGGATCAAAGTAGAATGACATGGAAAGCATATAAATCTATAGGGGAAGGAAGGCGAGGTAGGGGTCGTCCTCGAAAGGGTTGGAGAGAGGGGGTAAAGGAGGTTTTGTGTGCAAGGGGTTGGACTTCCAGCAAGCGTGCGTGAGCGTGTTAGATAGGAGTGAATGGAGACGAATGGTACTTGGGACCTGACGATCTGTTGGAGTGTGAGCAGGGTAATATTTAGTGAAGGGATTCAGGGAAACCGGTTATTTTCATATAGTCGGACTTGAGTCCTGGAAATGGGAAGTACAATGCCTGCACTTTAAAGGAGGGGTTTGGGATATTGGCAGTTTAGAGGGATATGTTGTGTATCTTTATACATATATGCTTCTAAACTGTTGTATTCTGAGCGCCTCTGCAAAAACAGTGATTATGTGTGAGTGTGGTGAAAGTGTTGAATGATGATGAAAGCATTTTCTTTTTGGGGATTTTCTTTCTTTTTTGGGTCACCCTGCCTCAGTGGGAGACGGCCAACTTGTTGAAAAAAAAAAAAATGTAAAAGAAAATTAAAAGTGAATATAGGAAAGAGTAATATTATGAGGATAACAAAAAGATTAGGTGACGAAAGATTGGATATCAGATTGGAGGGAGAGAGTATGGAGGAGGTGAATGTATTCAGATATTTAGGAGTGGACGTGTCAGCAGATGGGTCTATGAAGGATGAGGCGAATCATAGAATTGATGAGGGAAAAGGGCGAGTGGTGCACTTAGGGGTCTATGGAGACAAAGAACTTTATCTGTGGAAGCAAAGAGAGGAATGTACCAACATTCTTGTATGGGTGTGAAGCATGGGTGATGAATGTTGCAATGAGAAGAAAGCTGGAGGCAGTAATGTCATGTCTGAGGGCAATGTGTGGTGTGAATATAATGCAGAGAATTCATAGTTTGGAAATTAGGTGTGGGATTACCAAAACTGCTATCTAGAGCGCTGAGAAGGGGTTGTTGAGGGGGTTCGGACATGTAGAGAGAATGTAACCAAACAGAATGACTTCGAGTGTGTGTAAATATGTAGTGGAGGGAAGGCGGTGTAGGGGTCGGCTCAGGAAGGGTTGGAGTGAGGGGGTAAAAATGGGTTTTGTGTGCGAGGGCCTTGAACTTCCAGCAAGCGTGCGTGAGTGTATTTGATAGGAGTGGAGACAAATGGTTTTTAATCCTTTGACTGTTACAAGCCCCTTTCTGAAACTGTCATTCTACGTCAAAAATTTTTTTAAAAAAAAAAAAAAAAAAAAAAAAAAAAAAATCTTATGAAATGATAGAGAATCTTTTCCCGATGGTAATGACACCAAAAGTACAAAATTTGGTCGAAAACTCACGGAATTACGCTCCCGCAAAGTTAGCAGTCTCGGTGACATACATGCATCGGTGATTTCTATCAGCTGAGCACAAGAAACCACCTATTTACCAATTGACCTATCCAACAAAGTGGTCAGAAATTGGCAATTTAGCCAATTTCATGCAAATTAAAAAAGATGCCAATTTCAAAATAGGGTCCAGAATAAACAATGTAGACATTCTTGGCACTAAAATAACATATCCTCTGTTCATTAGTCACATCTCAAGGCTCCTCTTATATTACTATTGCTTTCTATTTTTATTTTTTATTCATACAAAAAATACAAAATTTACTGTTATGCAAACTACTGCATTATTGTAAAAAATGGTATAAATAATATCAGTGCACTAGTGAAAGAATATTAGACTCCCCAGTTGACATGTATTGGACGTGTGGTGTGATTTGCTTACTCCTGAACATTGGTAAAAATCGAACATTTCCGCTACTTTGAGCTCAATTTCAAGGTCGTTTTCATCATGAAACTAATCAAAATCATCTCTATTTCTGTAATATGTTTTCCATTTTATCACCTGAGACCATGAAAATGAGAATACAACGTTAAATACTATATGAAAATACATACACCTCAAAGTCGGCGTTTTAATCCAGGAAAATGGTCAGGTTTTTTTTTTTTCATTATGCACTGCGTGCTGCATGATTTTTTTTATGTGGTGCACATTGACCACACACCCATTCTCTCACATGTAGGCCTACCAGCTTTCTCCTGCTTGATTTGAACCCGCTAGAATTTACGCACATAAATACGTCCAAAACAGTGGCGCGTAAGACATATATGTCCAAAACAGTCAAAGGGTTAATATTTGACGTGCTGTTGGAGTGTGAGCAAAGTAACATTTATGAAGGGATTCAGGGAAACCGGCAGGCTGGAATAGAGTCCTGGAGATGAGAAGTACAGTGTCTACACTCTGAAGGAGGAGTGTTAATGTTGCAGTTTGATAACTGTAGTGTAAAGCACCCCTCTGCCAAGACAGTGATGGAGTGAATGATGAAAGTTTTTTTTTTCGGACCACCCTGCCTTAGTGGGAATCGGCCAATGTGTTAATAAAAAAGTAATAAATTAATAATGCTACTAAACTGTTGTATCTGGGCATAACTGTTGTATCTCTGCATAAGCAATGATTACGTATGAGTGAGGTGAAAGTGTTGGATGATGAAAGTACAGTGGAACCCCGACGTACGATATTAATTCATTCCAGAAGTCTGTTCGGGTGCTGTTACCGAACAAATTTGTTCCCATAAGGAATATTGTAAATTAGATTAGTCAATTTCAGACCCCCAAAAATACATGTACAAAAGCACTTACAAAAATACACTTACATAATTGTTCGAGTTGGGAGCTGATTGTAAGGCGGGGGTCCACTGTATTTTCTTTTTGGGGATTTTCTTTCTTTTTGGGTCACCCTGCCTCGGTGGGAGGTGGGAGACATGTCGAGACAAAAAAAAAAAAAAAAAAAATCTTTTGCCCCCTCCTTCTTTTGTCATAAGCACTGATGACAACAGGATAATTTTAAAAGCTTCTACATACATTCACCCAACTTTACATTCTTGTTTCTCAAAAGCACTTATTCCTGCAATATTTCCTTTCCAATTTATGAATCCTAGTCTGAGACAGAGTCATGAGGAAGTATGATCTAGAACATGAAAGATACCAGATGCAATAGTGCGGTAACTTCAGCAAAATTAACAAATGAACTTAACTCACCTGATAATTCTCCAGCATAGGATCACTCATAGCTTCACGTAGTAACATACCATCAGTCATATACTTGAGAACAGTTTTGGATGAGGAACAATCTTCAAAACGGATGGAATAACCAACTTCCTGTCCAAGAGCAACATCCATTTCCTGTAAATATACAGAGTTTCTGACAGTGAAATTCATCCCAGACACAAAACTAGGAAAATACAGTAAATTAAAAAATAGATACAGAACAGCATGTGCACAGAATCCTTTTCCAGTTTCAAACACTTATGGCAATAATATTGTAAAAAATGCACTGAAACTGAAGATTTCTGTATATAATAGCTGAACTAAGACTTTTGTTTGCAGGTTGTAATTAGAATGCCCAGATTAAATTTTTGAACAAAGATGACAGCTACACAGGGGGAAGGTACAATGTACCATTTGATTTGCAAAATCAAAATGAGACAAATGTTAGGAGCCACCATCGTCAATATGAGAGGGATCCTCCATCCAAACCAAGTATCGGATTGTAGCCCCACAATTTCTTGGGAATGAATGGAAAAAAAACCATCAGTACTACAAGTTTTGCAAATTAAGAGTTCAACAATGAGGCCAACTACCTAAAGGGGTTTTTATTCCCTGAAGCCACATTGCACATGAATGGAAGAGTTAGTGGCACAATGACAATGTGGGGTCAGTTAACCAACATGATGTTCGTGAACATGTGCACAATATTCTGAAACTGTCTGGTGTACACTCATGTACAACAGTCATACATCCATTTTTTTTCATGTGCTAACCGTCAGAAGAAATGTGTACGTACCTTGATTTTTTATAACATATCACATCTCCCACTAAGGCAGAAAAAAAAAAAACACGTTCACTATTTTTCACTAAATCTGTCTTCCCGGAGGTAAGCTGACAATTGTTCATACAACCCTCTGAACTGCAACCTCCCCACTGCCCACCCTTCTTAAGTGTGCCAACAACATACATTCGACCTACAAGAATCAAGTCCAGCTAACCAGTTTCCCTAAATAAATTCCTAAACGTTATCTTGCTCACACTCCAATAATACATCAGGTCACAAAACCCACTTTCATCCCCCCACCCACCCACACACACACACCCACACACACACACACTAAATACAAAAACCATGGAGAAAAAAAAATGCAAACAAACCCTGCAACCACATATAAGCAAATACACATTTATTAGAAAAAAAAAAAAATACAGCTTGAGGATATTCAAACCCTTAGCACTTGACTCTTCCTTTACCTCCTCCCTCCAACCTTATCTGAAAAGGCCCCTCCCTATCCTCCCTTCCACCCTTGATTTAAATGCCTTCTTAGTTATCTACTCTGCTCTCTTTAAATGCCTATACCACCAACAACCCCTGCTTGTAGTTTGTATTTTTTTTTGTTTTAACTCAACACCAGTCTCCCATCAAGGCAACAATTGAACTCAACTGCCATATTTTACTAAGTGTGCTTGACATTAAAATATATACTTGTGTATGCTACAGAATTATCCAGTTCTTAGTTGCAAGAGTTGTAACCAGACACTGTCCAATAAAACAGCACACTTTCATACTGGAGAGTGACTGAGTAATTATCTTGACATCGAAGTTATGACAAATGTATTGAGCATGATGGCCTATCTAATGAACCCAGCACTTCCCTGATATCATGCCTTTAAACTTCTTGTGGTAGTTTATGAAGGATTGTTCTTTCCAGATACCAGTTACTGACATTAAGACATTCCATGCAAGAAAAATGATGGCATCAGAAAAGTCACACCAGGTATGTTTGCTGGGTCACCTCACAGAAAAGACCCGGGCTGTGACCATACCAGAGAATCACTTCGAAATCCCATCCCCTTCACAATAAACAGAATAAAATGGAGTACTAATTAGGTGCATTATAGCCACTAAGGTTCTACTTGTTAACATTTTGTTTAAATAAACTTTTGAACACAGAAATGAATTTGGACACAGAATGGTCATATACAGTACGCATATGAAATATACTACAGCATACATTTACATATACTGTATATCAAACTCGTTTATGAAAAATTAACTTTAATTTATTCACCTTAAAATCCTATTTTCTTTAATGGCACAAAAGCTTGAAGAGACTCACAAAAGCATGAAAACCTAAATAGTACTGACCTCTGCAACTCTCTGTGCGACTGACATTGCAGCTACTCGCCTTGGTTGTGTACAGGCCACGGCTTTTTTTCCTCGAGCTCGTGCGAACTCAACACACCACTGTGGCATTTGTGTAGTTTTACCGGAACCTGTTTCACCAACCAAAACTATAGTTTGATGGCGATCCAACAGGTCAAAGAATTTATTTCTATACTCCCAAACCGGTAAGCCAATTCTTTTCCTGCAAGATACATTTAGATATATGCATTAATTTATACTGCTATCCCTTACCAATATAAACAGTACATACATACTACACACTGGAATAATGTATAAATATTACAACACAGATCGCCCTTGTTTTATGCAAATTCAATATTTTGTTATGAACCAATTTTTATCATTAAATCAGTACAGTGGAGACCGCAAATTCGCGGTTCCATATTCATGGATTCAGTAATTCGCGGATTTTTCCTCAGAACCTAACTAATAATTATTCGCAGAAATCCCCGCAAATTCGTGGATTTTTTTTTTTTTGGCCTTTTTTCGTGACAATGTATAATTTTTTATACATTTTAATGCTAAATATTAAGAAAAATATAATTTAATAATTTTGTAACAGAAATATTAACGTAACTTCAGCAAAATTTCCATGTAAAATATAATACTTTTACTAAATTAAATTATTACTGTACACACCTACCATCCGACTTACGAGCTGCTCGACATACAACCATTCGACTTATGACAGTGTGTTTTATGCCAAATTTCTGGGAAATAAACAACTGTTTGTGTTGTATAGTGTTTATCCTAAACCTTACAGTATAAAACACAGTACTAACAGCATAAAAAGAAAAAAAATTAAATTTTTTTTTTTTTTTTTTTTTTTTTTTTTTTTTTTTTCAACAAGTCGGCCGTCTCCCACCGAGGCAGGGTGACCCAAAAAAGAAAGAAAATCCCCAAAAAGAAAATACTTTCATCATCATTCAACACTTTCACCACACTCGCACATTATCACTGTTTTTGCAGAGGTGCTCAGAATACAACAGTCTAGAAGCATAAACATATAAAGATACACAACATATCCCTCCAAACTGCCAATATCCCAAACCCCTCCTTTAAAGTGCAGGCAATGTACTTCCCATTTCCAGGACTCAAGTCCGACTATATGAAAATAACCGGTTTCCCTGAATCCCTTCACTAAATATTACCCTGCTCACACTCCAACAGATCGTCAGGTCCCAAGTACCATTCGTCTCCATTCACTCCTATCTAACACGCTCACGCACGCTTGCTGGAAGTCCAAGCCCCTTACCCACAAAACCTCCTTTACCCCCTCTCTCCAACCCTTTCGAGGACGACCCCTACCCCGCCTTCCTTCCCCTATAGATTTATATGCTTTCCATGTCATTCTACTGTGATCCATTCTCTCTAAATGACCAAACCACCTCAACAACCCCTCTTCTGCCCTCTGACTAATACTTTTATTAACTCCACACCTTCTCCTAATTTCCACACTCCGAATTTTCTGCATAATATTTACACCACACATTGCCCTTAAACAGGACATCTCCGCTGCCTCCAACCGTCTCCTCGCTGCTGCATTTACCACCCAAGCTTCACACCCATATAAGAGTGTTGGTACTACTATACTTTCATACATTCCCTTCTTTGCCTCCATAGATAACGTTTTTTGACTCCACATATACCTCAACGCACCACTCACCTTTTTTCCCTCATCAATTCTATGATTAACCTCATCCTTCATAAATCCATCCGCCGACACGTCAACTCCCAAGTATCTGAAAACATTCACTTCTTCCATACTCCTCCTCCCCAATTTGATATCCAATTTTTCTTTATCTAAATCATTTGACACCCTCATCACCTTACTCTTTTCTATGTTCACTTTCAACTTTCTACCTTTACACACATTCCCAAACTCATCCACTAACCTTTGCAATTTTTCTTTAGAATCTCCCATAAGCACAGTATCATCAGCAAAAAGTAACTGTGTCAATTCCCATTTTGAATTTGATTCCCCATAATTTAATCCCACCCCTCTCCCAAACACCCTAGCATTTACTTCCTTTACAACCCCATCTATAAATATATTAAACAACCATGGTGACATTACACATCCCTGTCTAAGACCTACTTTTACCGGGAAGTAGTCTCCCTCTCTTCTACACACCCTAACCTGAGCCTCACTATCCTCATAAAAACTCTTTACAGCATTTAATAACTTACTTGAAAGTAGTTTATTAGATTATGTATTGGTGGATAAAAGGTTGATGGGTAGGCTCCAGGATGTACATGTTTATAGAGGGGCAACTGATATATCGGATCATTATTTAGTTGTAGCTACAGTTAGAGTAAGAGGTAGATGGGAAAAGAGGAAGGTGGCAACAACAAGTAAGAGGGAGGTGAAAGTGTATAAACTAAGGGAGGAGGAAGTTCGGGTGAGATATAAGCGACTATTGGCAGAAAGGTGGGCTAGTGCAAAGATGAGTAGTGGGGGGGTTGAAGAGGGTTGGAATAGTTTTAAAAATGCAGTATTAGAATGTGGGGCAGAAGTTTGTGGTTATAGGAGGGTGGGGGCAGGAGGAAAGAGGAGTGATTGGTGGAATGATGAAGTAAAGGGTGTGATAAAAGAGAAAAAGGTAGCTTATGAGAGGTTTTTACAAAGCAGAAGTGTTATAAGAAGAGCAGAGTATATGGAGAGTAAAAGAAAGGTAAAGAGAGTGGTGAGAGAGTGCAAAAGGAGAGCAGATGATAGAGTGGGAGAGGCACTGTCAAGAAATTTTAATGAAAATAAGAAAAAATTTTGGAGTGAGTTAAACAAGTTAAGAAAGCCTAGGGAAAATATGGATTTGTCAGTTAAAAACAGAGTAGGGGAGTTAGTAGATGGGGAGATGGAGGTATTGGGAAGATGGCGAGAATATTTTGAGGAACTTTTAAATGTTAAGGAAGAAACAGAGGCAGTAATTTCATGCACTGGTCAGGGAGGTATACCATCTTTTAGGAGTGAAGAAGAGCAGAATGTAAGTGTGGGGGAGGTACGTGAGGCATTACGTAAAATGAAAGGGGGTAAAGCAGCTGGAACTGATGGGATCATGACAGAAATGTTAAAAGCAGGGGGGGATATAGTGTTGGAGTGGTTGGTACTTTTGTTTAATAAATGTATGAAAGAGGGGAAGGTACCTAGGGATTGGCAGAGAGCATGTATAGTCCCTTTATATAAAGGGAAAGGGGACAAAAGAGACTGTAAAAATTATAGAGGAATAAGCTTACTGAGTATACCAGGAAAAGTGTACGGTAGGGTTATAATTGAAAGAATTAGAGGTAAGACAGAATGTAGGATTGCGGATGAGCAAGGAGGTTTTAGAGTGGGTAGGGGATGTGTAGATCAGGTGTTTACATTGAAGCATATATGTGAACAGTATTTAGATAAAGATAGGGAAGTTTTTATTGCATTTATGGATTTAGAAAAGGCATATGATAGAGTGGATAGAGGAGCAATGTGGCAGATGTTGCAAGTATATGGAATAGGTGGTATTCCATATATATAAAAAATTAAATACCAAAATAAAATAATAAAATAAAGTAATTACAAAAATGTGATGTTGATATTCAGTAGAAAGGCTCGACTTACGTCCATTTCGACTTACGACTGGTTGGTCGGAACCGAACTCGGTCGTAAGTCGGATGGTACATGTATTTACCATACACATACCAAAGAAAATGGGGTTGCATAAATTACAGTATACTAAAGAAAATGGGCTTGCATGAATTACAGTACATATGGGAGATTCTAAAGAAAAATTGCAAAGGTTAGTGGATGAGTTTGGGTGTGTGTGTAAAGGTAGAAAGTTGAAAGTGAACATAGAAAAGAGTAAGGTAATGAGGGTATCAAAAGATTTAGATAAAGAAATATTGGATATCAAATTGGGGAGGAGTATGGAAGAAGTGAATGTTTTCAGATACTTGGGAGTTGGCATGTCGGCGGATCGATTTATGAAGGATGAGGTTAATCATAGAATTGATGAGGGGGAAAAAAGGCGAGTGGTGTGGCGAGGTATATGTGGAGACAAAAAACGGTATCTATGGAGGCAAAGAAGGGAATGTACGAAAGTATAGTAGTACCAAAACTCTTATATGGGCGTGAAGCTTGGGTTATGAATGCAGCAGCGAGGAAGCAGTGGAGATGTCCTGTCTAAGGGCAATGTGTGGTGTAAATATTATGCAAAAAATTCAGTGTGGAAATTAGGAGAAGGTGTGGAGTTAATAAAAGTATTAGTCAGAGGGCTGAAGAGGGGTTGTTGAGGTGGTTTGGTCATTTAGAGAGAATGGATCAAAGTAAAGTAGAATGACATGGAGAGCGTATCAATCTGTAGGGGAAGGAAGGCGGGGTAGGGGTTATCCTCGAAAAGGTTAGAGGGAGAGGGTAAAGGAGGTTTTGTGGGAGAGGGGCTTGGACTTCCAGCAAGTGTGCGTGAGCGTGTTAGAAAGGAGTGAATGGAGACGAATGGTATTTGGGATCTGATGAGCTGTTGGAGTGTGAGCAGGGTAATATTTAGTGAAGGGATTCACGGAAACTGGTTATTTTTATATAGCCGGACTTGAGCCCTGGAAATGGGAAGTACAATGCCTGCACTCTAAAGGACGGGTTCGGGCTATTAGTGGTTTGGAGGGATATGTTGTGTATCTTTATATGTACGTATATGCTTCTAAGCTGTTGCGTTCTGAGCACCTCTGCAAAAACAGTGATTATGTGTGAGGTGAGAGTGTTGAATGAATGTAAGTATTTTCTTTTTGGGGATTTTCTTTTCTTTTTGAGTCACCCTGCCTCGGTTGGAGACGGCCGGCTTGTTAAAAAAAAAAAAAAAAAAAAAAAAAAAAAAAAAAAGAGGGTAACAACGGTATTTTACATTCTAGCAGTGGGAAACATAGCAGTACAGTACTGTATACAGGTTTATCTTTACATTTACGTATTTTTTTTTTTTTAAGGGTGATGTATGAAGGTGAGTTTGAAACTGAATTAGAGAGTTTTGGGGGCATATTCAATATAAAAAAATCCTACCCCATATGGTACATGAAGGGAAAAGCAAAACTGTGAGCTTAAGGTTCATTTGAAGTGGTGCTTTAAGGTGTTTTCTAGGATAGCTTTTATAGTTTTATTAGCAGTTTCTTGATATCATTTGATAACATGACTGGAAGCAGCTTGAAACTGGGCTCAAAGTAGCAGAATTATTAGATTTTCGAGGATTTTCCTGGGGTTATGTAAGGCTTCCCTACAGCTTCCCACCCACCTGGTGAATGTGTTTTTAATAGGTCTGACTCACTTATTTGGATACCATAAACCACGACCAATCATTTCTGGTTATATTGTATTATCTGAGGAATAGGGTAAACCTGATTTTTTTGTAGTGAATTCAAAATGGAAGGCAGGTAAGTATAATATAGGAGAAGCCTGGGAGACATGAATAATGAACAGAGGAAATGTTTTAGTGCCTGGAATTTATTTTTTTTTTTATGGGATTGTTTTCAACAGAGAGTATAACAAACAAAATAAAGTCAGTTGACCACATGAAATCACTGGTCTACAGATGGCTCCAACTTCATCCTGTTCCCTATATGCTTGACTACACAATTAAAGGTATTAAAATGAGCTGATGTAGATAACAGATCTTAAGCTTGTAAATAAAGTTAGGAACCTCTTAATATAACCTTAGAAAACCCTGTGAAAAAAAATAGATTTTAAAATCATCAATGAATGATGGTCATGATGTAGTATGAGTATAGATAGACCATCAAATGGCACAGATGTATTTTTAATATTTTATCAGACAAGGAGAAAAAATGAAATGGGGATAGACTTGGGAATATGCACAATTTTATTAATCTAGAAGAATTAATCACCCCAACACAACAAATGAACAAAAAAATAATATTCTCCCCCCCCCAAAAAAAAAAAAAGCCAAACTTGCACATTATCAAATTGTTGCTATTATTATTACATTCATGGAAGAAGTGCCAAACCCATAGGGGTCACACAGCACCTGGGAAATTATTCAGAATCAAATTCAAGAAGGAAAGTAGCTGCACTTCTCTGGACAGAGCCTATTGCTGGCACCATGGCAATTCCCCTAAAGGAAGTGTCAAGAGTTACACAGGAATTCAGAGTAACTAAGTTAGTTAACCTATCCAGTGTGGAACACTAGAGCCTCTTACATGTATAACTATTAGTTAACCTCTCCCACATGTTTACAGCAGTGAAACACTGGAGCCTCTTACCTGTATAACTCATAATATCTTGGAGTGAATGGCAGGTTTGTGAAGGGATTAAGAGACATGGCAACAGCTCCCCTTTGAACACTTAAGGGTGGATTAACACCAGGTTTTATAGTAGTTTCATTTGATCTTATTACATTCGAGTTTAAATTTGTGCTGCTGCTGCTGTATCCACTTTCACGGTCAGACTCGCGTTCATAGTCAGGGGCATATCTGCAAAAATTGAACATTCTTTACAAAAATATTCAAAATTTAAGTTACAACACAGATACATATTAAAACATTAAATTATTAATACCCAAGTAAACTACACTCATAAGAACATAAGAATGAACACTATGAAACAGAATTCTTCTCCAGGCTGAGGGACTGACAAACTCAAATCTACATCTTCAAGGGTGATGGACTGACTACATCATCTTCACATCTCTACTGCTCCTGCCTGCTTTGTGTACTCGACTGAAGAAGTCTATTGTGTAGACGAAACGCTTTGGAATAAAGATGCCTAAATGTTGTCTGCGTGTCTTACTTGCAATCCCGAGTACTGTCGTAGAAGCTAAAACGTTGTGTAGTTTTAAAAATAGGTTAGATAAATACACAAGTGGGTGCGAGTTGGACCTGACTAGCTTGTGCTAGTAGATATGATGCCGTGCTCCTTCCTTAAGTGGATGTGACCTGAACCTGACTAGGATGGGTCAGTGTTATAAGCCGGTAAGCAACTTTGACCTGTCTTGCATGGGCCATTAGGGCTGCAGTAGTGTTCCTTCTCTCTTATGTTCTTAGCCTTTCTTATTAGTTTGGTGAGGACTAATGCATAGTGTTTACTAGTATTTTTGTTTTTTAAGCACTGTCTATATTGCTTTTCATACTGATGTTTCTTATCGATGGATCTTAGTATGCTGTTAGTGGTTGTTTATTAATGTTTGTTAAGAGGAAGGTTGGATAGTGCTCAGTAGTGCTGTCTGTGATTATCCCTGATTTAAGGGGAGCTAGTATATTAGTCCATATATGGTCAATTATGGTTTGTCAGCCTGGTTGGTTTTGTTATAGCTGGTATGAGTCGTGTGTTGTTCATATTGTTGATGAAATCAGTTACTGGCTGGTCATCTGTTAGGCCAAGGTTAATGTTGAAGTCTCCGACTAGGAAGTGGGGGTGCTTGTTCATTTGGTTGTTTGTTATTAGTGTTTTTAATTTATCACTAATATTTGGGATGTTTGTACGAGGCATCTGATAAATGGCACTGGTTGTTATAGGAGTCTTAAGGTTTTTTACAGTAAAATTTGCAAAAATATGTTCTCCACATTCATCACTATAGCAGGTGCTGTTACAACATGATACAGTGGACCCCCGGATTAAGTCGTCATCGGAATAAGTAATATTCATCCGGAATAAGTAATATTCATCCAGAATAAGTAACATTTTTCTGTCAAAATATTAGCTCAGTGAACGTCACTGAACTCGGTATGAGTCATTCGTCCGGAGCATGTTCGCGCGGCCTGAGTAGCCCCAACACTCCACGTACAGCCAGTGTGCCATTGTTTATCAGTCAGTGAGGACAATCCCATGCATTTACATGATACATTCTGTATCATTCCATTCTTTTTAGTGCTTGTAACTGCTAAATAAGCTACCATGGGAGCAAAGAAAGCTTCTAGTGCCAGCCCTTTGGTAAAGAGGGTGAGAAACACTATAGAAGTCAAGAGATCACTGCAAAATACGAAAGTGGAGTGCGTGTCGCCGAGCTGGCCAGGTTGTATAACAAACCCCATACAACCATTGCTACTATCATGGCCAAGAAAAAGGCAATCTAGGAAGCTTTGTTGTGAAAGGTGCAAATATGCTTACAAAACAGAGATCGCAAATACTGGAAGATGTGGAGTCTTTGTTGTTGGTGTGGATCAACGAGAAACAATTGTCAGGAGATAGTGTTATGCAGTCAATAATATGTGAAAATGCAAGGCAGCTGCATGATGATCTCGTAAAGAAAATGCCTATAACTAGTGCTCATATTGGCCAGCAAAGGCTGGTTTGAAAGATTTAAGAATCGTAGTGGCATACACAGTGTGAGACTGCCAGTTCTGACAAAAAAGCAGCTGAAAAATATGTTCAGGAAATGAAGGGGTACATAGAGGACGAAAAATTAAAACCCCAACAAGTGTTCAATTGTGACAAAACAGGACTCTTTTGGAAGAAAATGCCAGAGGACCTACATTACTCAGGAGGAAAAGGCACTCCCAGGACATGAGCCTATGAAAGACAGGCTGACTCTCATGTTTTGTAGCAATGCTAGTGGGGATTTCAAAGTGAAGCCTTTACTGGTATATCACTCTGAAAATCTCAGCGTGTTCAAGAAAAACAGTGTTATCAAGAGTAAATTGTGTGTGATGTGGAAGGCAAACAGCAAGGCATGAGTCACACGGGACATTTTCCTTGATTGGTTCCATGATGTGTTTGGCCCCAGTGCGAAATAAATTGGAACACACCTCAATGAACACATTAACGCATGTAGGAATGATAACTTGAACAATGCCTGCATACAACACTGGAATTCCCCCAATTGCCTCATGAAATTCAACGATGCTCGACTAGTAATCAGAGAGCCAAATTTCCGCAGACGTAAATGCCTTGAATCATCATTAATCGCTGTTTTTAACACAATCAAGCAAAATAAAGGCAGCTTCATCATCTCTGAAGTATTAGCAAAAATCCTCCTCGAAACAGTAAACCCTGCCATCACATAGTCTCTGCTACACAAGACAACAGAGAAGGAACACTGAAAGAGTTCTTCTCAGATCCAACCACCAACAGAAATACTTGTCTAGCCTATTTTTATGTTACCCAAGTAATAGCTTTTATAACCTCTTACTCATGTGCAAGTTGATTGTTGTACTGTGTGGTATTACTACTACTACACATTACAACTTATATTACTACTACAACCACTAGTATTACACCTCACTCGGAGCCTATACATACCCTCTGTGTCCATGTATTGTAGAAGAATGGTATACAATACGGACAAAATGAAAACTGAGACACACATGCAACATCTGGGTACCTTAATTGTAGACATTTCACCATCCAGCGGATTAATCAGTCTTATTAACTCATCTTTTGTATATAGTTCTACTGTCTTCTAATTATGTCCTAGAATCTGTGATAAAGCCACTGGATTACCTGGAGAGAGTTCCGGGGGTCAACGCCCCCGCGGCCTGGTCTGTGACCAGGTGAAACGTCTACAATCAAGATACCCAGATGTTACATGTGTGTCTGTGTCCATGTATTATTTGTAATGGCTTGATAAAGCTCCTGGAGAGCGAAACGTTGTCACAATAAAATGTCACATTAGTTGTACTTGTGTCCTTTTAATTTACATCTACAAAATAAAGATGTGCAGATGTTGGAGGCATTTAATGCATTAACTTGTTGGTATTAAATATCACTGGTACATTGTATGATGAAAATGATTTTGAAAACCAACAGGTTGAAGAACGAGACATTTTTGAGATAAGATTTCGTTCGGATTTTTAACCCCGGAGGGTTAGCCACCCAGGATAACTCAAGAAAGTCAGTGTGTCATCGAGGACTGTCTAACTTATTTCCATTGGGGTCCTCAATCTTGTCCCCCAGGATGCGACCCACACCAGTCGACTAACACCCAGGTACCTATTTGCTGCTAGGTGAACAGGACAACAGGTGTAAGGAAACATGTCGAAATGTTTCCACCCGCCGGGAATCGAACCCGGGCCCTCCGTGTGTGAAGCGGGAGCTTTAGCCACCAGGCTACCGGGCCATTACTTAGGAATCTTTATTGAGGAAACGTTTCGCCAGCCAGTGGATTCTTTAGTCCAATACAAAGAATAAGAGAGGAAGGTGAAGAGTGTGAGGTAATCAGTCCCTCAACCTAAATTATTATTATTATAATCAAAAAGAAGCGCTAAGCCACAAGGGCTATACAGCCCCTCAACCTAAAGTTGATGTGTTCAGTCCAATAATCTTGAGAAATATTACATTCCTCAAGACTGAGGGAGTCAACGTTTCGACTCCAGGTTAAGGGACTGATTACCTCAAACTCTTCACCTCTGTGCTGGACTGACGAAGCTACTGGCTGGCGAAACGTTTCCTCGATAAAGATTCCTAAATATTGGACAAGTAATTGATGAAGTTAATACATTAATATTATCATGGGTGCCACGAGGCAGCTACCAGGTCACTACTACACCCACAACCCTCACCTGCTCTTCTGACAAGTTAATCTTATGTTAACATACACCTGCACAACCTAAACCTCCACCAATAACTTAATTTACACAATTCTATGCACAATAATGGTTGTGTAATGTAGCAAGCTGCTGGTGCTGCAGCAGCAGCAGCAGCCACTTATCTTCTCTCCTCTCTCATATTCTTCTACCTTTTTCGAAGTGTCGACGGATCGATGTCTATTTTTCGCTTGGACATGTTAATGAGGTGGAGTGGTTGTTGTGGTGCAGTAGTTGAGGCTGGAGGGAAGGTTGAAGAGTTGACAACAACACTCCAGTCTACTGCTGCTGCTGCTGCTCCTCTCAACTGGTACTATGGTTCTCTCTCTTACACTTATCCTTACTATAATACTCAAAAATAACATCATAAATGATAAGATATATATTAAGCGTATCCCTTCAATATATTATGTACGTTTCCATCACTAAACTGATTAATAATTATGGCTTTTTTTTACAGGTTAAGTTCAATTCAAATAACGACAAAGGACATTATTTATTTATGGTTCGTTTTACAACGTCAGTAATTTTATTCAGGTATACACACATATACTTATATATATTATCATACATAGCAATATAAATGTAGATAACCTGGGATAACTCAAAAAAGTCAAAGTGACTTATTTCCAATTGAGTCCTTGATTAATTAATTAATTAATATAAAGTCAATGCAGTAGTTATAAATAATCCATATTTATATATTTATCATACATTGCATTACTTGGCTTTACTGGGTTACCCTAGTTTCATTTCAAATTTATTATATTCATAAATAAATAAGGATGGAGGGACAGTGGCCCATACTTGGCAGGTGTTTCTCAGATCTAACCATTTTTACACATATATGTTTAACATGTCAAAGCTGCTTCAGTAGACTGGTCCCACTAGTGATGTAATGGTTTAGAAAACCGACAAGTTGAAGAATGATACACTTGTGCAACATTTGGACATCTTTATTGAGGAAACGTTTTGCCAGCCAGTGGCTTCTTCAGTCCAATACATTTTTGCTAATTTTACTGTAAAAAAACTCAAAACGCCTATAACAATCGGTGCCATATACCGGATACCCCACACAAACATCCCGAACTTCAGTATCATGTTCAAATTAATAAATAAATAAATTAAATAACAGACAAATGAACAAGCACCACCTTCTCTTAGCTGGAGACTTCAATATCAACCTTGGCCTACCAGATGATCAGACTGTAACTAATTTCATCAACAATATGAACAACACACTTCTCATACCAACAATAACTAAACCAACCAGGCTGACTGAGACAAGTGCAACCATAATAGACCACATATGGACCAATATACTAGCCCCTTAAATCAGGGATAATCACAGACAGCACTACTGACCACTACCCTACCTTCCTCTTAACAAATATTAGTAAGCCACCACTCGAATACAACAAAGTTTCATTTAGACTCCATGACGAGGCCTCAATAAGGAATTTCACAGCAGACCTAGAGACTGTTGACTGGCCTACAGAATTCTCCAATGCCAATGGTATTGACGATTGGACAGACATTTTTCTTGACAACATACTTAGACTATACAACAAACATTGTCCTATAAAAACGAAACAGATCAAGAATAAACGGCTTGGTTGCCCATGGCTAACCAGCAGCATTCTGAAATCCATTGATAAGAACCACCATTATGAAAAACAATATAGACAGGGCTTAATACACAAAGATATTCTTAAACAATATTCAACATTTCTCACCAAATTAATAAAGAAAGCCAAACAACTGTACTACTCCAGCAGATTCACTGACACAAGAGGAGATATAAAAAAGACCTGGAAAACATTTTCCCAGATTCTGGGGACCCACAAACTGAAAAAAAACAAGATTATTGTTCTAACTAAACCTCATGAAACACCACTGTATCCCACTGATACAGCTAACAAGATAAACGACTTCTTCTCAAACAGGATCTAATCTCGCCAGTAAAATCCCACGTACCAATGCCCGTGCCGGGGACTACCTAGATGGGAATTTCCCAAATTCCTTCTATCTTGTACCAACTGAGCCCACGGAAGTCACCGCGATCATAAAGTCACTTAAAAATAACTCGGGGAATCTGTCTCACGTCCCACCATTATTGTACAAGCGAGCGGCCCATGTCCTTTCGCATGCTTTTACATTACTTTTTAACAAGTCACTAGAAACTAGCACTTTCCCGACTCTACTCAAGACAGCAAGGGTTACACCAATACATAAAGGTGGTGACCCTACAGACGTAAATAACTATAGGCCAATATCAAACTTACCATTGCTATCCAAAATCTTCGAGAAACTCGTGCACAGGAGACTATATTCATTTATATCGTCACAAAACATGCTCAACCCCTGCCATTTTGGATTCAGGAAAAATAAAAGCACTAATGATGCAATTATAAAAATGCTAGACCTGCTTTACACAGCATTGGAAAATAAGGAATATCTGCTAGGAATTTTTATTGACCTAAGAAAAGCGTTTGACACAGTAGACCATGGCATCCTACTCCACAAACTTGACCACTATGGTATAAGAGGCCATGCGCTTGCATATTTTAAATCCTACCTTTCTAATAGGTATCAGTATGTCACCATTAAAGACACAGCCTCATCAATACGGCCACTTGATACTGGAGTTCCGCAGGGAAGTGTCCTTGGACCCCTGCTATTCCTCATTTACATCAATGATCTTCCAAACATATCCCAACACCTGAAACCCATTCTCTTTGCTGACGACACGACTTATGTCATCTCCCACCCTAATCTTGCCACCCTCAACACAATTGTTAACGAGGAGCTGCTCAAAATATCGACTTGGATGACAGCCAATAAACTTACACTTAACACTGGCAAAACCTACTATATTATGTTTGGTAGCAGAGCAGGTGTTGCGCAACTTAACATTAAGATCGACAACACTCTATTGCCAGACATAATGAGGGCAAATTCCTTGGCCTATACCTCGACAACAACCTAAATTTCAGCAACCATATCCAACACATAACAAAAAAAGTATCAAAAACGGTGGGGATCCTCTCCAAGATACGATACTACGTGCCGCAAACTGCCCTTCTCACACTGTACCATTCACTTATATATCCATATCTCACCTATGCTATCTGTGCTTGGGGTTCAACTGCAGCAACACACCTAAAGCCAATAATAACCCAACAAAAAGCCGCAGTAAGAATAATCACTAAATCCCATCCCTGGCAACCCCCCCCCCCACTCTTCATAGATCTAAATTTACTCCCTGTTCAGAACATCCACACTTACTACTGTGCAATCTATATCTACAGGACCTTAAATTCCAATATTAACCTTGACTTAAAACGCTTTCTTGATAGTTGTGACAGGATCCACAGGCATAACACCAGACACAAACATCTCTATGACATTCCCCGTGTTCGACTAAACCTTTACAAAAATTCCTGGAGTTTACCTGGAGAGAGTTTCGGGGGTCAACGCCCCCGCGGCCCGGTCTGTGACCAGGCCTCCTGGTGGATCAGCGCCTGATCAACCAGGCTGTTGCTGCTGGCTGCACGCAAACCAACGTACGAGCCACAGCCCGGCTGATCAGGAACTGACTTTAGGTGCTTGTCCAGTGCCAGCTTGAAGACTGCCAGGGGTCTGTTGGTAATCCCCCTTATGTGTGCTGGGAGGCAGTTGAACAGTCTCGGGCCCCTGACACTTATTGTATGGTCTCTTAACGTGCTAGTGACACCCCTGCTTTTCATTGGGGGGATGGTGCATCGTCTGCCAAGTCTTTTGCTTTCGTAGTGAGTGATTTTCGTGTGCAAGTTCGGTACTAGTCCCTCTAGGATTTTCCAGGTGTATATAATCATGTATCTCTCCCTCCTGCGTTCCAGGGAATGCAGGTTTAGAAACCTCAAGCGCTCCCAGTAATTGAGGTGTTTTATCTCCGTTATGCGCGCCGTGAAAGTTCTCTGTACATTTTCTAGGTCGGCAATTTCACCTGCCTTGAAAGGTGCTGTTAGAGTGCAGCAATATTCCAGCCTAGATAGAACAAGTGACCTGAAGAGTGTCATCATGGGCTTGGCCTCCCTAGTTTTGAAGGTTCTCATTATCCATCCTGTCATTTTTCTAGCAGATGCGATTGATACAATGTTATGGTCCTTGAAGGTGAGATCCTCCGACATAATCACTCCCAGGTCTTTGACGTTGGTGTTTCGCTCTATTTCGTGGCCAGAATTTGTTTTGTACTCTGATGAAGATTTAATTTCCTCGTGTTTACCATATCTGAGTAATTGAAATTTCTCATCGTTGAACTTCATATTGTTTTCTGCAGCCCACTGAAAGATTTGGTTGATGTCCGCCTGGAGCCTTGCAGTGTCTGCAATGGAAGACACTGTCATGCAGATTCGGGTGTCATCTGCAAAGGAAGACACGGTGCTGTGGCTGACATCCTTGTCTATGTCGGATTTGAGGATGAGGAACAAGATGGGAGCTAGTACTGTGCCTTGTGGAACAGAGCTTTTCACCGTAGCTGCCTCGGACTTTACTCTGTTGACGACTACTCTCTGTGTTCTGTTAGTGAGGAAATTATAGATCCATCGACCGACTTTTCCTGTTATTCCTTTAGCGCGCATTTTGTGCGCTATTACGCCATGGTCACACTTGTCGAAGGCTTTTGCAAAGTCTGTATATATTACATCTGCATTCTTTTTGTCTTCTAGTGCATTTAGGACCTTGTCGTAGTGATCCAGTAGCTGAGACAGACAGGAGCGACCTGTTCTAAACCCATGTTGCCCTGGGTTGTGTAACTGATGGGTTTCTAGATGGGTGGTGATCTTGCTTCTTAGGACCCTTTCAAAGATTTTTATGATATGGGATGTTAGTGCTATTGGTCTGTAGTTCTTTGCTGTTGCTTTACTGCCCCCTTTGTGGAGTGGGGCTATGTCTGTTGTTTTTAGTAACTGAGGGACGACCCCCGTGTCCATGCTCCCTCTCCATAGGATGGAAAAGGCTCGTGATAGGGGCTTCTTGCAGTTCTTGATGAACACAGAGTTCCATGAGTCTGGCCCTGGGGCAGAGTGCATGGGCATGTCATTTATCGCCTGTTCGAAGTCATTTGGCGTCAGGATAACATCGGATAGGCTTGTGTTAATCAAATTTTGTGGCTCTCTCATAAAAAATTCATTTTGATCTTCGACTCTCAGTCTGGTTAGCGGCTTGCTAAAAACTAAGTCATATTGGGACTTGAGTAGCTCACTCATTTCCTTGCTGTCATCTGTGTAGGACCCATCTTGTTTAAGTAGGGGCCCAATACTGGGCGTTGTTCTCGATTTTGATTTGGCATAGGAGAAGAAATACTTTGGGTTTCTTTCGATTTCATTTATAGCTTTTAGTTCTTCCCGCGATTCCTGACTCCTAAAGGATTCTTTTAGCTTAAGTTCGATGCTTGCTATTTCTCTGACCAGTGTCTCCCTGCGCATTTCAGATATATTGACCTCTTTTAGCCGCTCTGTTATTCTTTTCCGTCGCCTGTAAAGGGAGCGCCTGTCTCTTTCTATTTTACATCTACTCCTCCTTTTTCTTAGAGGAATAAGCCTTGTGCATACATCGAGTGCCACCGAGTTAATCTGTTCTAGGCATAAGTTTGGGTCTGTGTTGCTTAGTATATCTTCCCAGCTTATATCGGTTAGGACTTGGTTTACTTGGTCCCACTTTATGTTTTTGTTATTGAAGTTGAATTTGGTGAATGCTCCCTCGTGACTAGTCTCATTTTGTCGGTCTGGGGCTCCTCGCATACATGTCTGAACCTCAATTATGTTGTGATCTGAGTATATTGTTTTTGATATGGTGACATTTCTTATCAGATCATCATTGTTAGTGAATATGAGGTCTAGTGTATTCTCCAGTCTAGTAGGCTCTATTATTTGCTGGTTTAAATTGAATTTTGTGCAGAGATTTAAAAGCTCGTGTGAGTGTGAGTTTTCATCAGAGCTGCCTCCTGGTGTTATTTCTGCAACAATATTATTTGCTATATTCCTCCATTTTAGGTGCCTTAAGTTGAAATCCCCCAGGAGCAAGATGTTGGGTGCAGGAGCTGGAAGATTTTCCAGACAGTGGTCAATTTTTAACAGCTGTTCCTGGAATTGCTGGGATGTTGCATCCGGAGGCTTGTAGACTACCACAATGACTAGGTTTTGGTTCTCGACCTTTACTGCTAAAACTTCCACTACGTCATTTGAGGCATTAAGCAGTTCTGTGCAAACAAGTGACTCTGCAATGTACAGGCCAACCCCCCCCCCTTTTGCCTGTTCACTCTGTCACATCTGTATAGGTTGTAACCTGGGATCCATATTTCATTGTCCAAGTGATCCTTTATGTGGGTCTCAGTGAAAGCCGCGAACATTGCCTTTGCCTCTGCAAGCAGTCCACGGATGAAAGGTATTTTGTTGTTTGTTGCTGGCTTTAGACCCTGTATATTTGCAAAGAAGAATGTTATCGGACTGGTGGTATTGTTGGTACTGGGGGGGGATTTTTTTTTCCGGCATTAGTATCTGTATCTGTTGGTTTGGAGTGGAGGCCATCGACTGTGGTTCCACTCCAGGAATGACTGGATTTGGTGTACGATTTCTGCCATTTCCTGCCAGTTTTTTTTCCTTCCTGGCACTAAAAAACCTCTCCCTCTTGAGTGGCTGTGGCTACCCAGGTTTTCCCATGGCCTGGATGTTTTGTATCTTTTTGTCCCCTTTAGATGGTATGCCTGGCAATTTAAGTTATAGCACAGTCTTTCCTGTACTGAAGAGGTACACATTTCAGGGTGAAAAAGCTTACAGGAAGGGAGTTTGCATTTTCCTGTTGTCATATGGGCATGGCATTTTCTAGGGTGGTCATAGTTGCACGTCCCATCTGTTTTTCCAGATTTCCCATGCCAGCAGATACCAAGTGCATAGTATGTGCACAGGCTTGGTTTCCGCTTGCCTTGGGTTTCTGTGACTGTATTCCCTGTTGGTGCATGTTTCCCTGTCTTACTTCTATCCTCCCTAGCACCAACAATGGAGCTCCCACCAGTTGTTTTTGGTAATTTATCCTCACTATTGCTATTGGAGTCCTCTTGTTTGCTATTTCCTGCGGTATTTCTAGTTTGCAATATTGGTTTTATCTTATCTTTGACTACACTTGTTTCCCTACTATGGCTCCTATCCCCTATGAGGTCATTTATATTTATATGTATGTATTTCAAAGGACCTAAAATCTGGAACACCCTACCTGAAAACTCTAGAACTGCAGACACATTCATCACTTTCAAAACTACAGTTAGAAAACATCTTATCTCCCTGATCCACCCCGACAACTAACTACATGATAAGCACCTGGTGGTTCACAATTACACTCACTCACCCACTGACTATAAACCCAGAAATACTAATCTTAATCTTAAAATAATCAATCCTAACTAGTCATAAGTTTGCCTATGATACTCCAATATAGACACTTTGTATTGTGCCAAAACAAAAGCATTCACATTGCTAAACTCACAAATTATGATGTAGTCACTTAGCCTTAATACCATAATCTGTAAGGATTTAATGTTAAGAATTAATCTAAGACTGCTCGAAATACCTAGCCATGCTAGGTGTCCTAGTGGCCCCCTCTGTAATTAGTATTTTATAACATGTAAACCACACAATACCCAAAACCTGTAAACCCCACATTGTAACCCTTATAGAGAATAAACTTGAATTGAATTGAATTGAATTGAATACAGAGAAAAACTATGAATGAGGTAATGAGTTCCTCAGCCTGGAGTCCCACTCTGATCCAACCTTCCTGGTATACATATCTAAGCCATGTTTAAAGCTTCCCAAGATATTACGCTCCATCACAGATTGTTCTACTGATCCACAGCTTTATTCCACAACCAATAATGTTCTACAACACTTCCAAATCTAAACTAATGTAATTTAAACACGCGCGCGCGCTAGTGTGGGTGTATAATCCACTTAATATTTGTATTTATAACTCATTACAATTGTGACCAGGTGTGGACGTATCAGTGGTTCATTACTTTGTAATTTGTTCATGACTGTAACCATGTATAGGAGTGAGGCTGATTCATTACCTCTGTAACTTGCCATGATTGTGACCAGATCTACTTGGAGTTGATTTAGGGAATCGGATCTGTGCTCCAGTTCCCCGAATTAAGCCTGAATGCCTTCCACATCCCCCCCCCAGGCGCTGTATAACCCTTCGGGTTTAGCGCTTCCCCCTTGATTATAATAATAATAATAATAATGTAACTAGTTCCGCTATCATAACTTTGGGGTCCAGTCACTGGACCCATTATGTACCTTTGTAATCTTTTGACTACCGCCCACAGGATGGGTATGGGGTGCATAATAAAGATATTAAACTAAACTGTGTGTGTGTGTGTACTCACCTATTTGTGGTTGCGTGTGTGTGTGTGTGTGTGTGTGTGTGTGTGTGTGTGTGTGTGTGTGTGTGTGTGTGTGTGTGTGTGTGTGTGTGTGTGTGTGTGTGTGTGTGTGTGTGTGTGTGTGTGTGTGTGTGTGTGTGTGTGTGTGTGTGTGTACTCACCTAGTTGTACTCACCTAGTTGAGGTTGCGGGGGTCGAGTCCGAGCTCCTGGCCCCGCCTCTTCACTGATCGCTACTAGGTCACTCTCTCTGAACCGTGAGCTTTATCATACCTCTGCTTAAAGCTATGTATGGATCCTGCCTCCACTACATCGCTTCCCAAACTATTCCACTTACTGACTACTCTGTGGCTGAAGAAATACTTCCTAACATCCCTGTGATTCATCTGTGTCTTCAGCTTCCAACTGTGTCCCCTTGTTACTGTGTCCAATCTCTGGAACATCCTGTCTTTGTCCACCTTGTCAATTCCTCTCAGTATTTTGTATGCCGTTATCATGTCCCCCCTATCTCTCCTGTCCTCCAGTGTCGTCAGGTTGATTTCCCTTAACCTCTCCTCGTAGGACATACCTCTTAGCTCTGGGACTAGTCTTGTTGCAAACCTTTGCACTTTCTCTAGTTTCTTTACGTGCTTGGCTAGGTGTGGGTTCCAAACTGGTGCCGCATACTCCAATATGGGCCTAACGAACACTGTGTACAGGGTCCTGAACGATTCCTTAAGATGTCGGAATGCTGTTCTGAGGTTTGCTAGGCGCCCATATGCTGCAGCAGTTATTTGATTGATGTGCGCTTCAGGAGATGTGCCTGGTGTTATACTCACCCCAAGATCTTTTTCCTTGAGTGAGGTTTGTAGTCTCTGGCCCCCTAGACTGTACTCCGTCTGCGGTCTTCTTTGCCCTTCCCCAATCTTCATGACTTTGCACTTGGTGGGATTGAACTCCAGGAGCCAATTGCTGGACCAGGTCTGCAGCCTGTCCAGATCCCTTTGTAGTTCTGCCTGGTCTTCGATCGAGTGAATTCTTCTCATCAACTTCACGTCATCTGCAAACAGGGACACCTCAGAGTCTATTCCTTCCGTCATGTCGTTCACAAATACCAGAAACAGCACTGGTCCTAGGATTGACCCCTGTGGGACCCCGCTGGTCACAGGTGCCCACTCCGACACCTCGCCACGTACCATGACTCGCTGCTGTCTTCCTGACAAGTATTCCCTGATCCATTGTAGTGCCTTCCCTGTTATCCCTGCTTGGTCCTCCAGTTTTTGCACCAATCTCTTGTGTGGAACTGTGTCAAACGCATTCTTGCAGTCCAAGAATATGCAATCCACCCACCCCTCTCACTCTTGTCTTACTGCTGTCACCATGTCATAGAACTCCAGTAGGTTTGTGACACAGGATTTCCCGTCCCTGAAACCATGTTGGCTGCTGTTGATGAGATCATTCCTTTCTAGGTGTTCCACCACTCTTCTCCTGATAATCTTCTCCATGATTTTGCATACTATACATGTCAGTGACACTGGTCTGTAGTTTAATGCTTCATGTCTGTCTCCTTTTTTAAAGATTGGGACTACATTTGCTGTCTTCCATGCCTCAGGCAATCTCCCTGTTTCGATAGATGTATTGAATATTGTTGTTAGGGGTACACATAGCGCCTCTGCTCCCTCTCTCAATACCCATGGGAAGATGTTATCTGGCCCCATTGCCTTTGAGGTATCTAGCTCACTCAGAAGCCTCTTCACTTCTTCCTCGGTTGTGTGCACTGTGTCCAGCACATGGTGGTGTGCCCCACCTCTCCGTCTTTCTGGAGCCCCTTCTGTCTCCTCTGTGAACACTTCTTTGAATCTCTTGTTGAGTTCCTCACATACTTCACGGTCATTTCTTGTTGTCTCTCCTCCTTCCTTCCTTAGCCTGATTACCTGGTCCTTGACTGTTGTTTTCCTCCTGATGTGGCTGTACAACAGTTTCGGGTCAGATTTGGCTTTCGCTGCTATGTCATTTTCATATTGTCTTTGGGCCTCCCTTCTTATCTGTGCATATTCATTTCTGGCTCTACGACTGCTCTCCTTATTCTCCTGGGTCCTTTGCCTTCTATATTTCTTCCATTCCCTAGCACACTTGGTTTTTGCCTCCCTGCACCTTTGGGTAAACCATGGGCTCATCCTGGCTTTTTCATTATTCCTGTTACCCTTGGGTACAAACCTCTCCTCAGCCTCCTTGCATTTTGTTGCTACATATTCCATCATCTCATTAACTGGCTTCCCTGCCAGTTCTCTGTCCCACTGAATCCCGTTCAGGAAGTTCCTCATTCCTGTATAGTCCCCTTTCTTGTAGTTTGGTTTCATTTGTCCTGGCCTTCCTGCTTCTCCCTCCACTTGTAGCTCTACTGTGTATTCGAAGCTTAAAACCACATGGTCACTGGCCCCAAGGGGTCTTTCATATGTGATGTCCTCGATATCTGCACTACTCAAGGTGAATACTAAGTCTAGCCTTGCTGGTTCATCCTCTCCTCTCTCTCTTGTAGTGTCCCTTACGTGTTGGTACATGAAGTTTTCCAGTACCACCTCCATCATCTTAGCCCTCCATGTATCTTGGCCCCCATGCGGGTCCAAGTTCTCCCAATCGATCTCCTTGTGGTTAAAGTCACCCATGATCAGAAGCTTTGCCCTGCATGCATGAGCTCTTCTGGCCACTCTAGCCAGTGTGTCAACCATCGCTCTATTGCTCTCGTCGTACTCTTGCCTTGGCCTCCTGCTGTTCTGTGGTGGGTTATACATCACTGCTATTACCACCTTGGGACCTCCAGAGTGAAGCGTTCCCGCTATGTAATCACTTTCTTCTCTGCTGTCTCCTCTCTCCAGCTCATCAAAATTCCAGCGATTTTTGATCAGCAATGCCACTCCTCCACCCCCCCTGTTCCCTCTGTCTTTCCTCAGGATTTGGTATCCCATTGGAAAGATGGCATCTGTTATCATACCTGTAAGCTTGGTTTATGTGAGAGCTATGATGTCCGGTGATGCCTCTTTGACTCTTTCATGCCACTCCTCCCACTTATTTGTTATACCATCAGCGTTTGTGTACCATACCTTCAGTTTTCTTTCCAACACTGTGGGGCCTGTGAGGGTGGGAGACCTGGTGGCATACTGTGGGATTCTATAGCTCGGTGTTGGGTGGAGGCTTTGGGTATGGATTGTAGTGTGTGTTGGGATGGTGTGATAGGTTGTATGGTTCTGAGAATAGTTGTGTGTGCTTGTCCTTGCTGTTCTGTTCTGCTCTGAGTGACCTCTGCTGGTTCCATCCTTGTCTCTTTTCCTAGCTCCTTTCGCTTTTTTGTCCTCTCCCTCAGCTGCTGTCGTTCTGATTTTGTTCTGTCTCTGTCTAGGAACACCCTCTTGTACTCTTCCGAGTATTTCAATCGTGGTTTCTCTTGGAGGATCCTGTTCCGCACTGTTTCTGTCCTGAGAATCAGCTTGATTGGTCGGTTTCTCCCCTTCGAGTACCCCCCTATTCTCTGAAAATTTACAATCTCGTCCATCTCTTCACCTATTTCCGTGATGATTTTCTCAATCTCCTTACTTTCTTCCTGCTGCCTTTCAGTGTGTGTCCTTTCCTCTCCTGAAGCCCATGGATAAACACTGATTTTGCCCTTTCCTCCTCCCATTGCCTCACCCTCTGTGACTCTGGATCCTGCCTGTATGTGGTCAGTTTCTCCCTTGATTTTTCCAGTGGCTCTTGATAGCATGGTTGTGCCTCAGCATTCGACCTATCGCCCTCTCCGTCTGCAACCAGCTGTTCTTCCCTTCCACTCCTTGGCTCTTTTTGGCAGGTTGATATGACCTTAGCATAATTCATAATTCCTTCCTTCCTGTGTGTGTGTGTGTACTCACCTATTTGTACTCACCTATTTGTGGTTGCAGGGGTCGAGTCCTAGCTCCTGGCCCCGCCTCTTCACCGGTTGCTACTAGACCCTCTCTCTCCCCGCTCCATGAGCTTTATCAAACCTCGTCTTAAAACTGTGTATGGTTCCTGCCTCCACTACGTCATTTTCTAGGCTATTCCACTGCCTTACAACTCTATGACTGAAGAAATACTTCCTACTATCTCTCTGACTCATTTGTGTCTTCAACTTCCAATTGTGGCCTCTTGTTTCTGTGTCCCCTCCCTGGAACATCCTGTCCTTGTCCACCTTGTCTATTCCACGCAGTATTTTATATGTCGTTATCATGTCTCCCCTGACCCTCCTGTCCTCCAGTGTCGTCAGGCCGATTTCCCTTAATCTTTCTTCATAGGACATTCCCCTTAGCTCTGGAACTAACCTTGTTGCAAACCTTTGTACTTTCTCTAGTTTCTTGACGTGCTTTATCAAGTGCGGGTTCCAAACAGGTGCTGCATACTCCAGTATGGGCCTGACATACACGGTGTACAGTGTCTTGAATGATTCCTTACTAAGGTGTCGGAAAGCTGTTCTCAGGTTTGCCAGGCGCCCATATGCTGCAGCAGTTATCTGATTGATGTGTGCTTCCGGAGACATGCTCGGTGTTATACTCACCCCAAGATCTTTCTCCTTGAGTGAGGTTTGCAGTCTTTGGCCACCTAGCCTATACTCTGTCTGTGGTCTTCTGTGCCCTTCCCCTATCTTCATCACTTTGCATTTGGCAGGATTAAATTCGAGAAGCCATTTGCTGGACCAGGTGTCCAGTCTGTCCAGGTCTCTTTGAAGTCCTGCCTGGTCCTCATCAGATTTAATTCTCCTCATTAACTTCACATCATCTGCAAACAGGGACACTTCTGAGTCTAACCCTTCCGTCATGTCGTTCACATATACCAAAAATAGCACTGGTCCTAGGACCGACCCCTGTGGGACCCCGCTCGTCACAGGTGCCCACTGTGATACATCATTACGTACCATGACTCGTTGTTGCCTCCCTGTCAGGTATTCTCTGATCCATTGCAGTGCCCTTCCTGTTATATGCGCCTGATGCTCTAGCTTCTGCACTAATCTCTTGTGAGGAACTGTGTCAAAGGCCTTCTTGCAGTCCAAGAAGATGTGTGTGTGTGTGTGTGTGTGTGTGTGTGTGTGTGTGTGTGTGTGTGTGTGTGTGTGTGTGTGTGTGTGTGTGTGTGTGTGCGTGTGTGTGTGTGTGTGTGTGTATGTGTGTGTGTGTGTGTGTGTGTGTGTGTGTGTGTGTGTGTGTGTGTGTGTGTGTGTGTGTGTGTGTGTGTGTGTGTGTGTGTGTGTGTGTGTGTGTGTGTGTGTGTGTGTGTGTGTGTGTGTGTGTGTGTGTGTGTGTGTGTGTGTGTGTGTGTGTGTGTGTGTGTGTGTGTGTGTGTGTGTGTGTGTGTGTGTGTGTATGTGTGACTCAACAATCAATATTTGCACCAATAACTCATTACAGTTGTGACCGGGTGTGGAAGTGTGAATTGCTCATTACACTATAATTTGTTCATGATTGTAGCCATGTATAAACGTAAGTAACCATTCTTACAGAATTCATTACCTTTGTAACTTGTGAGCTCATTACCTTTGTACCTAGTTCAGCTATCAAAACTTTGGGGGCCCAGTCCCTGGACCCATTACGTACTTCTGTAATCTCTAAATACCTTTGTAACTTGTCATGATTGTGACCAGACCTACCTGGAGTTCATTACCTTTGTAAATTGTGAGTTCATTACCTTTGTAAATTGTGAGTTCATTACCTTTGTAAATTGTGAGTTCATTACCTCTGTAACTTGCTCAGCTATCAAAACTTTGGAGTCCAGTCCCTGGACCAATTATGTACCTCTGTAATCTTTTGACTACCGCCACAGGATGGGTATGTGGTGCATAATAAACATATTAAACCATAACATCAATAATATATAATACCGATAAATTGAATAATTAGACACGTGTACAACATCAGGGTAGCTTTATTATTTAGACGTATCACTAACCAGTGACTTTATCAATACAATTCAGGGACGAAAACAGATTATTATTATTATTGTTATTATAATCAAGGGGAAGCGCTAAACCCGTAGGATTATACAGCGCCTGGAGGGGGGGGGGATGTGGAAGGCATTCAGGCTTAATTCGGGAACTGGAGCACAGATCCAATTCCCTAAATCAAGAGCCCCTCACCAACATCAAGGAACCTTCCCTGAGGGGACGAAAACAGAAAACTGAAGAAGTAGATGAAGTAAGCAGTCCCCCAGCAGCAGGTGTTCAGTACCGTAGTGTCAGATATGGTAAGTTATGCTTCCAACCCTCCATCCATGACACAACTTTTCCTCCTAAACCTCAAGACCCGGGCCGGGAGAATACCGGCGAATAAAAAAAAAAAAAAAAACCTCTAGTTGTCATCTTTTAAGATATAGATATACAAAATTTATGAAGCTTTTTATTACTGACAAAATTAGTACAACCGAATTTCACGGCTAATAAGACCTATAGGGAATTACAGATTTTTAACCCTAAGGATTACTAACCCAGGATAATCCATAGTCAGGTTGTCATGGGGGATTTTATATCTTATTAAGTATTACCTGGAGTTTACCTGGAGAGAGTTCCGGGGGTCAACGCCCCCGCGGCCCGGTCTGTGACCAGGCCTCCTGGTGGATCAGAGCCTGATCAACCAGGCTGTTACTGCTGGCTGCACGCAATCCAACGTACGAGCCACAGCCCGGCTGGTGAGGTACCGACTTTAGGTACCTGCCTGGAATCTACCTCCAGGTAGATTCCAGGCAGGTAGACTTCCGAGGGTCAACGCTCCCACGGTACAGTCCTTGACTAGGCCTCTCGGTGGATCAGGGCCTGATCAACCAGGCTGTTGCTGCTGGCCGTACGTAGTCCAACGTATGAACCACAGACCAGCTGATCGGGTACTGACTTTAGGTATACTTGGAGTATACCTGGTGAGGGTTTCGGGGGTCAACGCCCCCGCGGCCCGGTCTGTGACCAGGCCTCATGGTGGATCAGGGCCTGATCAACCAGGCTGTTACTGTTGGCCGCACGCAACCCTACGTACGAACCACAGCCCGGCTAGTCAGGTACTGACTGTAGGTGGCTGTCCAGCGCCTTCTTGAAGAGAGCGAGGGGTCTATTGGTAATCTCCCTTACGCAAATAACCCGAACAGAAAAGAGAGGAGCTTACGACGACGTTTCGGTCCGATTTGGACCATTTACAAAGTCACACCGGACAGAAACATCGTCGTAAGCTCCTCTCTTCTATGTGCGGGTTATTTGTGTATCGTTCCAGTCACGGTATTGTGCCTTTTTTCTTATTTAATCCCCCTTATTTATGCTGAGAGGCAGTTGAACAGTCTTGGGCCCCTGACACTTATTGTGTGATCTCTTACCGTGCTAGTGGCGCCCCTGCTTTTCAGTGGGGGGGATGCTGCATCGTCTGCCAGTCTTTTGCTTTCATAAAAAGTGATTTTCGTGTACAAGTTTGGTACTAATCCCTCTAAGATTTTCCAAGTCTATATAATCATGTATCTCTCCCGTCTGCATTCTAGGGAGTACAGGTTGAGGAACTTTAGGCTTGAGTAACTGAAGTGTTTTATTGCAGTTATGTGTGACGTGAATTTCACCTGCCTTGAAAGGTGCTGTTAATGTGCAGCAATATTCCAGCCTAGATAGAACAAGTGACCTGAAAAGTGTCATCATGGGCTTGGCATTCCTTGTTTTGAAGGTTCTCATTATCCATCCTGTCATTTTTCTAGCAGATGCGATTGATACAATGTTGTGGTCTTTGAAGGTGAGATCCTCTAACATTATCACTCCCAGGTCTTTTACATTAGTTTTTCGCTCTATTGTGTAGCTGGAATATGTTTTATACTCCGATACAGTTTTTATTTCCTCACGTTTTCCATATTGGAGTAATTGAAATTTCTCATCATTGAACTTCATATTGTTTTCTGCGGCCCATTTAAAGATTTGGTTAATATCCGCCTGGAGTCTTGCAGTGTCTTCAATGGAGGGTGTCATCTTAGTTAGTTTAATATGTTTATTATGCACCCCATACCCATCCTGTGGGTGGTAGTCAAAAGATTACAGAGGTACATAATTGGTCCAGGGACTGGACTCCAAAGTTTGTCACCTGCAAAGGAAAATACGGTGCTGTGGCTTACGTCCCTGTCTATGTCAGATATGAGGATGAAATTAAGACACATGTGCAACATCTGGGTATCTTTATTTTAGATGTTTTGCCATCCAGTGGCTTTATCAATACATATTCCAGGACATAACTTGAAGACAGTAGGACTATATACAGAAGATGAGGTAATCAGTCCCTCAACCTTGGAGTAGGTGCGAAGAGCACCGTAGTCGTGGAGATTCTGAAGCAGAAGCAAGGCGCCTGACGCTTATATACTAACGTCAGGTGTAGCAGACGAGGAGATAGTCACTGGTAGGCGGGATTCCCCAGTGGAAATAGGTCCTTCCCAAAGAGATGGGTTAGTTGTAGTAGTAGTTGTCGTAGTCGTGAAGGTTATGTACATCTCTTTGGGAAGGACCTACTTCCACTGGGAAATCCCGCCTACCAGTGACTATGCTCTCGTCTGCTACACCTGACGTTAGAATATAAGCGTCAGGCGCCTTGCTTCTGCTTCAGAATCTCCACGACTACGGTGGTCTTCGCACCTACTCCAAGGCTGAGGGACTGATTACCTCATCTTCTGTATATAGTCCTACTGTCTTCAAGTTATGTCCTGGAATTTGTATCGATAAAGCCACTGGATGGCGAAACTTTTAAAATAAAGATACCCAGATGTTGCACATGTGTCTTAATTTCATCTTGTCGGTATTATATACCATTCTTGCACAGATATAAGGATGAGGAACAGGATTGGAGTGAGTACTGTGACTTGTGGAACAGAGCTTTTTCCCATAACCGCCTCAGACTTTTCTCTGTTTATTACTACTCTTGGTATTCTGTTTGTTAGGAAATTATAGATCCAGCTACCAACTTTTCCTGTTATTCCTTTATCACGCATTGTGTGTGCTATTACACCATGGTCACACTTGTCAAAGGCTTTTTTAAAGTCTGTGTATACTACATCTTCATTTTGTTTGTCTTCTAGAACATCCAGGACCTTGTCACAGTGGTCCAGTAGTTGGGACAGGCAGGAGCGACCTGCTCTAGACCCATGTTCCCCTGGGTTATATAACTGATGGATATCTAGATGGGTGGCGATCTTGTTTCTAAGAATCCTTTCAAAGATTTTTTTATGATATGGGATGTTAGCGCTATCGGTGTGTAATTCTTTGCTATTGCTTTGCTGCCCCCCTTGGTGGAGTGGGGCTGTCTATTGTTTTTTAGCAGCTGTGGGACGACCCCTGTGTCCATGCTTCTTCTCCATAGGATGTTTAAAACACATGATAGGGGCTTCTTGCAGTTCTTGATGAACATGGAGTTCCATGAGTCTGGGCCTGGGGGAGAGTGCATGAGCATGTCGTTTAACGCCTTTTCAAAGTCATTTGGCGTCAATATAATATCAGATAGGTTTGAGTATACCAAATTCTATGTCTCGCTCATAAAAAAATCATTTAGGTCTTCAACTCTCAGTCTGGTTAGCGGCTCACTAAAAACAGTCATACTGGGACTTGAGTAGCTCACTCATTTCCTTTCTTTCATCTGTGTAGAACTCATCTCGTCAAAGTTGGGACCCAATACTGGATGTTGTTCTCGACTTTGATTTGACATAAGATAAGAAATATTTTAGGTTTCTTTCAATTTCCTTTATGGCTTTCAGTTCTTCCCGCGTTTCTTGGCTCCTGTAAGATTCATTTAACTTTAGTTCAATGCCTCCTTCCATATTACAGATATGTTGGCCTCTTTTAGCCGCTCTGTTATTCTTTGCCTTTGCCTGTATAGGGAGCGCCGTTCTCTTTCTAGTTTACATCTTCTCCTCCTTTTCCTTTGAGCATACCTCGAGTGCCACAGAGTTAATTTGTTCTAGACATAGGTTTGGATCCGTGTTGCTTAGGCTATCTTCCTAGTTTATATCATTTAGGACCTGGTTGACTTTGTCCCACCTTATCTGTTTGTCACTGAAGTTGAATTTGGTGGAGGCTCCCTTGTGACTGATCACATTTTGTTGGTCTGGGGCCCTGTGCATACATGTCTGAACCTCTATTATGTTTTTAATATGGTAATATTTTGTATCAGACCATCATTGTCCACTGTATTCTCCAATCTTGTTGGTTCTATTATTTGCTGGTTTAAGGTGAATTTGATGTAGAAATTTAAAAGCTCGTGTATATGCGAGCTTTCATCCAAGCTGCCTCTTGGGGTTATCTCGGCTAGAGCATTATTTGCTACATTCCTCCATTTTAGATGCCTTAGGTTGAAATCCCTCAGGAGCAAGATATTTGAGGCAGGAGCTGAAAGATTTTACAGACAGTGGTCTATTTTCAAAAGCTGTTCCTGGAATTGTTGGGAAGTTGCATCCGGAGATGGCTTGTATACAACCACAATGACCAGTTTTTGGTTCTCGATCTTTACTGCCAAAACTTCAACTACATCATTTGAGGTGTTTGGTAGTTCCGAGCATATCAGCAACTTTGTGACGTACAGGCCACCCCCTTCCCCCTTCCCTTTTGCCTGTTCACTCTGTCACATCTGTACAGGTAATAACCCGGGATCCATATTTCATTGTCAAGGTGATCCTTTATGTGAATCTCTGAAAACTGCAAGCATTGCGTTTGACTCTGTAAGCAGTCCACTGATGAAAGGTATTTTATTGCTCATTGCGGGATTTAGACCCTGTATATTTGGAGAGATGAATGTCGTCGTACTGGTGGTATGGGGAGGAGGGTCTTTTTTTTCCTGGCACTAATATCTGTTGTTTTGGAGCAGAGGCCATTGACCGTGATTCGGCTCCAGAAATAATCGGAGTTGGTGTACGATATCTGGCATTTTAGGTGGTGTGCCTGACAGTATAAGATATAGCATTCTCTTTCCTGAACTGAAGAGTGACACATTTCAGGGTGACAAAGCTTACAGGAGGGAAGGTTGCATTTTCATGTTGTCATATGGGCACGGCATTTTCTGGAGTGGTCAAAGTTGTACATTCCATCCGTTTTTCCAGATATTCCATGCCTGCAGATATCTAATGCATAGAATTTGCATAGGTCTGACTTCTGTTTGCCTTGGTTTTTCGTGACTGCATTCCCTACTGGTGCATGCCTTCACCAGTGTTTTCTAGTATTTTATCTTCAGTGTTCCTTGGGGCATACCCTTGTTTACTATCTCCAGTGGTTTTTGCTAGTTTGTAACATTGGGTTTAGCATGTTCTTGTCTACACCTGTTTCCCCACTAGAGCTCCTGTCTTCCTCTGGGTCACCAACTTTCATTTCTTTACTCTTACAGTTACTGTCTACTAGCACAGCATCTGCACCAGAAGCAATAGCACCATCTGGCCCAGTCCTTTTATTTTCCCATCTGTTATAGAATGCTGTCAGGTTTTCTATGAAGGCTGTTTTGATGTTTCTGTCTTTAATACCAATGTGATTTTTCTTCCACTGTTGGTTCTCATTTGATTTAATATCTCTTGTAGATGATTCCTGAATATCTGCACAAGATGTGTGGGCCCATTTCCCACAGAAGTTGCACATAATCTATGCAGAAGCCCGTTTGCTTCTGCAGTTGCTAGCTACACAGAGTTTCATGATGTGATTTTTTGGTTGTTATACTGTATGTTCCACTAATAACCTCCTTAAATTGTAAATCTGTCTATTTGTATGCGTATCCATTTGTATTTGTATGTGTATGAAACAATCTTACCGCTGCTAGCAGTAACTGTTTCGATGTTTGATAAGGGAGCCTAAAAACCCTGTCAGCTTATGAATCCAGTCAGAGGATACCTTATTTTTCAATGAATCTGGCTGGGTGTTAAGGGCACCTAGAAACTCTGTCAGCTTTTGAATCTGGTCATTGCTTAACTTATTTCTTTGACGAATTCAGTTAGTGGATCACTTATTTTTGAACGAATCTGGTCAGTGATTTTGGACTAGCTCGTGAAAGGAGTACTGGAATATTTTTAACATAGTAACATGTGTTCAGTTTGATACAAAAAGTATAACTTGCATGTTGGAGATACCGGTGACTTCTGGCAGCTCCTACTATGACGAACGGCCGGTAACTTCTAGCACCCTTTTTTACAGTCTGAGGTTTTGGGCGCTTATAGATAACTGTATTTAACTTTTCTAGATTTTTCTCCACCTCCACCACATCAAATGCTATTTTATTACTATTGTTGTTTATGGTAGGGTGACTGGTGAAGAAACATTACTGAATAAATATTTACTTACCATTGTGTATATTGCGACTGCTGCCAACTACAGGTTTTATGTATTTCCACAAGTAACTATACTTCTCATATTTCAATAAAAGAAGAATTTTCTAATTATCGTCACTCCACCACACTAAGTACCATTTTGTTACTGTTATTAGCTATGACAACACTGGTGAAATGGTTTCTGGATGATAAATGGTCTTCTGTTGTGTTGTTACATTCACTGACAACTCTACACTATCATATTTCTACAGAACTGTACACTTTTCATATTCCCTAAAGATTGGATTGTGAAAACGTGCAATTGCATTAAGTTTTATAACCTGCATGAACTGTATCACTGTAGGCAACAAGAGCATTTCACCCCTCCATGGAAGATGTGTTCATTTAATATCACATACCTACAAGTCCCTCCCAAGAAGCTCATTGCTAGTAATCCCTTCCTTAAATCTCTTGTTAGAGCAACTGCTCAAGAAGAAATTTTTCGCCTAGCTGGTAGTAATAAGTTATCACAAGTTATATACACTGATGGATTTAAACAGGAGTCTTCTGGCAGGGCTGCATCTGCTCTTGTTGCCACCTCCCTAGTTAAGAACGATAATAAATTTGTTGAGTTAGGCATAAGAATTAACAACTGGGCGTCTACACTGCAAACTGAATTGTTTGCAATCCTAATGGCGCTAAAGCTAACCTATGACACTGAGCTTGACTCTATCATCATTACTGATTTTATGTCATCATTGAAGGCTCTTGGCTCATATAATGACTCCAACAACATGCTCATTGGGGAAGCCAGGTATAGATACTCAAAAATTAGGGACAAAGGAATTAATGTACAATTGCTATGGATCCCATCACACATTGGATTACTCCTTCATGATAAAGTTGATATGTTAGCCAAGAAGAGTATCCAGAAGGAGAACGTAGAATATAACTTTGGTATAACTGTGTCTAGCATTAGGAATAATATTAGGAGAGAAGTAAATAATGAAGATGATTGTTATAGGAATGCAGTTAGAAGCCTGAGTAGATCTATAACCCACTATGATAACATGAACGTAGATAAGTATGTTTATGGAGCAACTTGCAGTGTGAACAGACTGACTGATGTTGTAGTGGCCAGGCTTAGGCTTGGTTACAAGTACTTCTGGCAGTTTGGGAGACACACAGATGATGACCAAACTAAATGTAAATTATGTGATCAGGCATATGGTCACTCTCTTGAACACTATGTGCTTAATTGTCCACTTATTGAGGAATACAGAGACAGACAGTATAATAACCTATGTGACATGTCAAGATATCTTATTAATGAAAATAAGATACCAGATATACTAAGCAAATTTCCTAAATTTGCTTGTAACAGATAAGTGAACTATAGATATGTAGATATAAATCCATATGTATTCCTGTTAATCCTTTGGGGCCTAGTTCCTAGGCCTTTTGTGTATCCATATGCTCTCGCGCTACCGTCCACAGGATGGATATGGGGAGCACAATCAACTAGCCACTTCGGTGGCAAAATCTAAAAACCTAAAGATTGTACACCTTTTCGTATTTCAATAGGAATTATTACTCATTAGTATCACTAGACTATATGTCAGGTACACTAGCAGGTTTAGGAAGATTATTAATACAGGCTGACCTGTGTGGTAGGATCCTGGCGACTGATGGCAACTGTTTACAACACCAGTTATCTATCTATTAGGCCTATCACTTCGGTCTTAATTTTCACCATAGCATTTATTATGGTATCTTATCTACACACTAGGGTACCAATGTGATATATACTATACCACTATGTATGAGGTAGACTTTCCTCTCACAAATTTGTTCTAAGTTTTTTTTTTTATTTTGCACACGGCACCCTAGGCCTATAGTTCCCCTCTGAGGGTACGGGTCTGCTATGTTATTGCACACTTTTTATCCTTTTTTGGCCCATTGTGTACTGTTTTTTTTTTTGCTAGATTAGTTCTAAGCACTGGAGGGATGTTCACTGGCACAATTTAAAGAATTTCCAATTCCCTCTTGAAAGCAGTCAGGGGTCTATTGGTAATTTCCCTTATCCATGGTGGGAGGCTGTTGAACAGTCTTGGACCCCGGACACTTATTGTGCTGTTTCTTAGTGAGCTCATGGTGACCCTGCTTTTCACTGGGGGAATGCTCCACCGTCTGCCTAATCTTTTGCTTTCCTAGAATGATTTCTGTGTGCAGATTTTGGAGCAGTCCCTCTAACATTTTTCTGGTGTGGATTTTGATGTATCTCTCTCGCCTGCATTCCAGGGACTACACGTCAGGAGACTCTAAAAGGTCCCACTTATTAAGATGCTTGACTGAACTTATACATACAACGAAAGTTCTCTGTATATTCTCTAGGTCTGCGATTTCACTTGTTTTGAATAGATCTGTTAGTGTACATCAGTATTCCAGCCTAGAGAGAGCAAATGATTTAAAAAATGATCATCATTGGTATGGCATCCCTTTTTTTAAAGTTCTCATTATCCATCCTATCATTTTCCTCGCAGATGTGATAGTGACACTGTTGTGATCCTTGAAGGTGAGATCCTCTGACATTAACACTCCCAAGTCGTTCACATTTCTTTTTTTTTTTTTTTTGCTCTATTGTGTGGTTAGAGTTTGTAGTTGGTTTAGAAAGACACGTAAGCAAACACTATGACATATTTATTAGAAAACGTTTCGGTCCTGGGACCTTGATCACTTCTAAATGTCCACGGGACATTTGATGAACTGGAATGAGGCACAACTCGTTCTCACCGAACCAGACCTCAGACGCTGACGGTGCCTGGAAGCCTCACTAATCGCCGTCACCGACACTATAGAACGTAACACTGGAAACTACAAAATTTCAAAAACATTGGCATATATGATACTTAAGCACCATCAACCCAACAACACAGGAGTCACATGATTTCATCGTCTACCCGTCCTCATCATAGGCAGAGGTTGTTTTGATAAGGACCTGCCTCGCATGGGCCAGTAGGCCTTCTACAGTGTTCCTCCATTCTTATGTTCTTATGTTCTTATGACATTCCTCAGGTCACGTGCGTCACATCTCACTCTCCGCCTATATATATAATGTCTTTCTACCTCTGTATGTTAGAAGTGATCAAGGTCCCAGGACCGAAACGTTTTCTAATAAATATGTCATAGTGTTTGCTTACGTGTCTTTCTAAACCAACTTGTCGGTATTTATTACCAAGGTTTATACCAGAGTTTGTAGTACACTCTGTTCTAGCTATTATTTCCCAAAGTTTTCCATAGCGGAGTAGCTGAAATTTGTTCTCACTGAACATCATATTGTTTTCCGCGACCCATTAGAGAACTTGGTCTATATCCACTTGCAGATTTACCATGTCCTCAGTGGAAGACACTCGCATGCAGAGTCTAGTATTGTCTGCAGAAGACATGGTGCTATCAAATCAAATCAAATCAAAAGTTTATTCTCTATAAAGATTACTGTGAAAATTTGTCTGGACTGCCTCCATGTGAGTTGTCTACCCTAGCAAGCTCTGTTGACACCGAGCTCTGAGGCTGGTACCTCAGCTTCACAAGTGGCTTATAGGACAGATTCCCATAAATGATTGATGTTGCAAGAAATCTCGCCTGCATGCACGTATAAAGGACTAACTTACTTGGTGTTGGAGAATATATCCCAGTCTTCAACTTCCCTAAGCTTTAGCCCCTCTGGACTTTCCCTCAGAACCACGTGCGACCGGGAGCCTTAATTCCTGCAATATTCAGATGGTATTAGTGACCTGCCTTCACCTCAGAAATTCCTGTTTCCAAGGGAGTGACACTAGCTTCTAAGGCTTAACCATGAGGAGACGCCGGTACGTCTATGGTACTTTGAGGTGCCTCCACCAGATTTCCCCAGGTCTAGTATGTGAAGACGCGTGGGGGCGCCACCTGCTGTTCATGGCACTTGTTCCGATGGTGTCTGATTTTAGAAGGAGGCACTGCGGTCTCAAAACCCCGTGCCCCAGCATTCAAACTTGGGCTGCCAGTTCTCCCTGGCTAATATAACCTAGTGTTTGCCTACATTACCAGTGTATTACTACCTACATTAGGGTCATAGGTCTACATTGTTATTATCTACAGTTACCTCAATAATCCTAATATTAGTGTACTAACAATATAAACTACTTACTTCTTCCTTGAAGGGTAAATCTATCAATTAAGATGTACCTTCCAACTACCTTTGCCAACCCAGGTGTGTGTGTTTTGGGTGGGTGTAAGGGCCACCCAACCCAGCCGTTCCATCCATTCCTACGATGTATCTACCCTGTGGAATCTTTTAGGACTGAATAAGTTTTCACAATTACAATGTGGGGTTTACATATTATAAAATATTGGTTACAATGTGTACGTTACATATTATAAAATAATAATTACAGAGAGGGCCACTATCATGCCTAGCATGACTAGGCATTTCAGGCACCTGGTTTATGTGTCTGATATGAGGAAGAGGAACAGGATGGGGGTGAATACCGAGCTTTGTGGGACCTATAAAAGATAACCTGATTTTTTCCTTTCTCCAATTTTTAGTTAAGAAAGCCTCGTGTGACTTCAAATTTTTAATGCTCATATACAGTTGTTATTGTTTGTGTAAACTGCATTTTCTTGTGTGTGCAATTTTTTTTATTGCAGTATTGCTTTATTCTGCAATGACTCTTGTGCAAATATTGTGCTGCCATTATTTTTTTCTTTCAGAATTTTTTTATGTAGTGTTGTGTTGTGCAGTACTTTTTAATTAGTAATAGTTCATTGCAATATTGCTACAGTTTATTTCAGTGCAATATTCTGTGATTTCAGTTTTACATTTCTTGTGTTCTGTGCATAATATTTTATTCTTTGTATGTCACTTTATTTTTTTAGAGAATTGCTTTCCCAGTCTATTTTAATTTTGCACAAGATTTATTAATTCTATTTTATCATTCTTGAGTGATTTATCATTTATTGTTGAATTTCTTCATTGAATTGAAAGTAAAGACAACTCACTGTTCCATTAATTCAAATTAAAGTAAATTTGAGTAAATTTGATTTGAGTAGAGTAAAATTTCTCCTGATTTTCAAAGTGTTGCTTATTCATTTGAGTGTTTTATGTGAGTTTTCCTTGCTCTACAGTGTGACTGTTATTTCTCCTTTACTTTTGCAGAATAGTTAAGTATTTTCTTCCCATTTAAGTTTATTGTGTCATTCTCTTTATTATTCTTGCCTTCATGTCCTTGAGGAAGTTCCCTGAGAAGATGTCCCACATCTCCATGAACCCTCCCGGCACAGTAACTAGGATCAAATTCTTGGACCAAGTGGTGTGTGAGTGCCCTCGACCAAGGTGAGTGCTTGGTTGGTAGCACCCTCAGTCCATGTATATTGTGGGACTGGGATCGCTTCCTGGCACGAGTGAAACGTCGGACATGTTCCATTTCACCTGCTGCTCTTGTTCACCTCGCAGTAAGTTGGTATCTGGGTGTTAGCCAGCTGGTGTGGGTCGCATCCTGGGGAACCAGATTAAAGGTCCACAATACAAAGAAACAGAATGTTTCTTCTGTAGTATACAAACTGTAATTTACATGCAATACAGCAGTGCTGAGCACAATAGAAAGTCACTAGCATACCTGGAGCTTACCTGGAGAGAGTTCCGGGGGTCAACGCCCCCGCGGCCCGGTCTGTGACCAGGCCTCCTGGTGGATCAGAGCCTGATCAACCAGGCTGTTGCTGCTGGCTGCACGCAAACCAACGTACGAGCCACAGCCCGGCTGATCAGGAACTGACTTTAGGTGCTTGTCCAGTGCCAGCTTGAAGACTGCCAGGGGTCTGTTGGTAATCCCCCTTATGTGTGCTGGGAGGCCGGGATTGAACGCGATGGGCTGGAGTTTTGAGACTCTATGACCGCGGGTTCAATCCCGGCCGGGGGTATGGTTTATTTGCAATCGTGTCATTACGATTTCTTAAGTCATGTTGACGGCAGTGAAGGGACTTGAGCTAGAGTTCGTCACGGCCACGCTAGCTGGAGATTCGTCTGTAAAAACTTGCATTTGTGGTCACAGAGGTGCCTGTGCTAACCTTCCTATGGTGTAGAAATATACCTAGTTGGATGAATCTTATTGTGGCTAGCTGGTCTAGTGGCTAACGCGACGGGCTGGAGTTTTGAGACTCTATGACCGCGGGTTCAATCCCGGCCGGGGGTATGGACTAGTCACATTGTTCTACCTAGATATTACATAAGTGTCTTATTTATCAACGCATTTTTTTTAGAAAGATGCGTGAGCAAATACTGTGACATATTTATTAGTAAACGTTTCAGTCTTAGGACCTTGATCACTTCTAACATACACAAGTTAAAAAGACAGTATATATAGTCGAAGCACCATATATTTCCACCAAAAACACATCATCTATTAAAGATCTTACTATGCAATTCCCAAAACTATCTTTTGCTAGCTAGTACCAACTACCTCATTTTTTTTTAATTTTTATAGCGCAATTAATTGTTCAACTTATTATATATTACAAGTCAGATCTTACTCTTAAATCAATATTATATCATAGTGACTATCTGTCCATTTAACTTTGTTTACCATTACTTAATTTAGTCCCTTATATATTGTCTCCTTTATTTTAGCTTTAAATAACCACCTTAGTTCATATATTCACAATTGTTAAAATAATCAAGGTGCTATTTTTTAGCTTTAGAATATTTACTTTGTCTTATACTTAAGTCTAATTATAGATTCACTATAAATCTTATGATTACAAGCATTGACTCTGATACCAACTTCTTATTGAATGACTTAAATGAATCAAACAGCAACTGTAATTACTACACAGCAGAACAAACAAAGGCACGTCTCAGAGCCAACAGCAACATAACTGTCTTTAACTACAATGTCAGATCTTTAAGCAAACATTACGATGACCTCACAGCATTACTAAATTCCCTGCATGCCAGTATGTCCATCATTACTCTCACCGAAAACTGCCTAAAGCCTGATACTACAGATGTCTATGCCATTCCTGGTTACACAGCCATACACAACTGTAGGCCAGATCAACAAGGGGGTGGCATAGCTATATACTTATCAGACCAACTAGAATATATCAATAATACATGCACAAGGGATGAACATGGGGAATATATGCTAGCTAAATTCAAATCCAAATTCCTACAAAAGCCTCTCACAGTGATAAACATCTACAGAGTACTACAGTCAAACATTAGCCGTTTTAGTGAAAACCTAGGAAGCATGATAACTGATGCACGTGTGAACAAAGATCACTTACTACTCTCAGGTGACTTCAATATAAATCTCCTGCAAGACCAGGGCCCACATGTTACTGAATTCACAAACACAATGAGTAACTGCATGTTGCTACCAGCAGTAACAAAACCTACAAGAGTTACAGAGACTAGTGTTTCCCTACTAGACCACATCTGGACCAACACCATATCCCCTTTAAAATCAGGCATAATCACAGATAATACCACAGACCACTACCCTATCTTCCTCATAACTAATCTAGGCAAATTATCCCAAGACGCTACTAAAGTCACTTTCAAACTTCACAATGAGGCAGCCATTAATAACTTCACAGCAGCAATGACAAACATTGATAGGCACACTGAGCTAGAAATCTATACAGATATTGACGAATGTATTAATAATTTTCTAAAAAAAGACCCAATACCTCTATAACAAGCACTGCCCTAAAAAAACTAAACAGATGACAGCAAGAGACTGAACAGTCCCTGGCTAACACCCAGTATCCTCAAATCCATAAATACAAAACACCTGTACGAAAAACAGTACGAAATGGGTCATATAACCAGAGACCAAACAAAACGTTACTCGTCAGTCCTAACCAGCCTGATAAGAAGGGCTAAAAAACTGTATTATGAGAACAGATTATCCAACTTAAAAGGTGATATAAAAAAGACCTGGAAAACCCTATCGGAAATTCTAGGAACAAAAAAGATATCACGAAATAGCGCAATTGAACTAACAAAACCAGATGAACCCCAACTCCCACCAACTGAAACAGCAAACAGACTCAATGATTTCTTCTCCACCATAGGCAAAAACCTTGCCAATAAAATCCCAAGCTCAAATACCCCGCCCAATGACTACCTCACTGGCAACTACCCAAACGCACTGTTCCTAGCTCCGACTAACCCAACAGAGGTCTCCCTTATTATCAACACACTAAAAAACAAGACAGGAGATTTAAATACCTTACCACCCATTATATACAAAAAAGCGTCGCAAGTGCTGTCACCAATCATTGCAACACTCTTTAACAAATCCATCAAATCCTCTACCTTCCCTACAGTTCTCAAAATAGAGAGGGTCACCCCGATCCATAAAGGAGGAGACCAAACAGATTTGAATAACTATAGGCCAATATCCAATTTACACCCTCTCTCTAAAATCTTCGAAAAATTAATTCATAAGCGAATCTATTCCTACCTCATCTCCCACAACATACTCAACCCCTGTCAGTTTGGGTTCAGGCCTAATAAAAATATGAATGATGCTATTATGCACATGCTAGAACAAATATACACTGCACTAGAGAAAAAAGAAGTCCCACTGGGGATCTTCATTGATTTACGTAAAGCTTTTGATACAGTTGACCATGATTTGCTCCACATAAAATTGTCACACTGTGGTATAAGAGGGCACTCCCTCAACTACCTAAAGTCATACCTCAGCAACAGAAGCCAATATGTGCACGCAAATGGAGCAAACTCTTCCGCACAGCCAATTACAGTTGGTGTCCCACAGGAAAGTGTCCTTGGCCCTCTTCTCTTTCTCGTTTACATAAATACCTACCAAATGCATCGCAACTGCTCAAACCCACACTTTTTGCAGATGACACTACATACGTCTTCTCTCACTCAAGCCCAGTCATGCTAGCCAATATTGTGAATACCGAATTACAGGAAATATCTACCTGAATGATGACTAACAAACTTACTCTCAACATTGACAAAACCTACTTCATTCAGTTTGGTAACAGAGCTACAGATGTCCCTCTTAACATAATGATAAACGGATCACCTATCACAAAGCTCACAGAGGGAAAATTCTTAGGAATCCACCTTGATAATAGACTCAAATTTCAAACACATATACAACAAATTTCCAAGAAAATTTCCAAGACCGTAGGCATACTATCGAAGATACAGTACTATGTTCCACAGTCAGCCCTCCTGGCCCTATATCACTCACTTATTTATCCCTATCTCACCTATGGAATTTGTGCATGGGGCTCAACAACACTAAACCATCTCAGACCATTAATTACCCAACAAAAGGTTGCAGTTAGAATGATAACAAATTCCCACTACAGGCAGCACACTCCACCAATATTCATAACTCTAAACCTACTCACCATACAAAACATCCATACTTATTACTGCACCTACTACATACATAGAACACTTAACTCTGATATAAACCCTCCCCTCAAACGTCTCCTTACCAACCTCAACAGAACACATGACCATAACACAAGACACAGATCACTCTTTGATGTTCCTCGTGTCCATCTCACACTATGCAAAAACTCAATGCACATAAAAGGCCCTAAAATCTGGAATTCATAACCTGTGAATATAAAAGAAACACTGTCTTTATAAATTCAAGTCTCTTCTTATAAATCACTTACTCACCCACTACTAAATAAATACTGAATAATTGTATCTCATAAATGTTTAACCTGTGACCCTATCAAACTTTGTTTTTTTTTTAATTACATTACCTAACAGAATACTCCATTCTACTGAATGCTCAGCAACTCAGTAAAAGACCATATGACCTGTCTTTGTAATACTCATTTGTGCTTAATTGTTATTTGTTTACTATAATTTTTACCGCTGAATATATCATTGCTTATTTAATCTTAAGTTAATTTTAAGCCTGCCCATAATGCTCTGCATACAAAGGGCTTTTGGCATGTTACACTTAACCACTGCATTTCTTTGTACATCTATGTATCATGTCCAAATTAATAATAAATAAAATAAATAAATAGCGTAGCCCCACACCTCTAACTTACACAGCGGGCGTCTACACCATCCCCTGTGGATTCTGCCCCAAGAAATATGTAAGAAAACAGAAATTTTTCGGTCCGTCTGAACAAAAATCGTAACGCCAGCAAGAGACCTAAAGTACGCCTGTGTCCTCCACGGGGACACCAAGGGACATATGATGAATTGGGATGAGGCACAACTTGCCCTCACCAAACAAGATCTTAGACGCCGATGATGTCTGCGTTGCATACTTAGACTGTTCAATACACAAACACATGTCGACTTCTTTCAAAGTTACTTGACTTCACCATCATTTGTTCACAAGATCAACTTGTGAATGTTTTAATATATCCGCGGTTAATATAACACAGCAGGGAGAATTACTAGCGATACCTCGCTTGGGAGAGTTACATAATTTGTCTCAACACAGTATGTCTATCGCAGTTCTCCCTGGTGCCATAACAGAGCACAGAAGAGAGTTATAAGGGCACTTCTAACCGGCGCTACCGTCCACAGGATGGATATGGGGTGCACAATAAACTAGCCACTTCGGTGGCAAAATCTAATCTAAAGGGATTATGGCCATAACCTTCTTTCAGCAACTCGTTAAATTACTGACACTGCTCTCACTCTGTCATTCTGTGAATCTGATGTCCAGACATTCTGACGATCTGCTAGTTACTGCGCTCCACCTTACTGCCACCGGTTTCACATTTTATAGTCGGCTCAAAGGGCCTCTGCTGACCTAATGTCTAGAAAATTCAGCTGTCAGCTCTGACGACAATCACAAGTCAAAAAACGAGATTTCCTAGACTAAGAAGTGTTCTTAACTTAATTGATCCTACCAGCTATATCATTAGGCTAAAGGCTTATTAATATCTTATATAGAATATCTTAAGAGTTTCCTCGGGCAAACACGTGAATTGTTTCACAAGTTCTGATTAGCCCCACTCCACAAAGGGGGCAGTAAAGCAATAGCAAAGAACAACAGACCGATAGCACTAACATCCCATATCATAAAAATCTTTGAAAGGGTCCTAAGAAGCAAGATCGCCACCCATCTAGAAACCCACCAATTACACAACCCAGGGCAACATGGGTTTAGAGCAGGTCGTTCTCAACTATTGGATCAGTACGACAAGGTCCTAGATGCACTAGAAGACAAAAAGAATGTAGATGTAATATATACAGCCTTTGCAAAAGACTTCGACAAGTGTGACCATGGCGTAATAGCGCACAAAATGCGTGCTAAAGGAATAACAGGAAAAGTTGGTAGATGGATCTATAATTTCCTCACAAACAGAACACAAAGAGTAGTAGCCAACAGAGTAAAGTCCGAGGCAGCTACGGAGAAAAGCTCTGTTCCATAAGGCACAGTACTCGCTCCCATCTTGTTTATCATCCTCATATCTGACATAGACAAGGATGTCAGCCACAGCACCGTGTCTTCCTTTGCAGATAACACCCGAATCTGCATGACAGTGTCTTCCATTGCAGACACTGCAAGGCTCCAGGTGGACATCAACCAAATCTTTCAATGGGCTGCAGAAAACAATATGAAGTTCAACGATGAGAAATTTCAATTACTCCGATATGGTAAACACGAGGAAATTAAAACTTCATCAGAGTACAAAACAAATTCCGGCCAAAAAATAGAGCGAAAAACCAACGTCAAAGACCTGGGAGTGATCATGTCGGAGGATCTCACCTTCAAGGACTATAACATTGTATCAGTCGCAGCTGCTAGAAAAATGACAGGATGGATAGTGAGAACCTTCAAAACTAGGGATGCCAAGCCCATGATGACACTCTTCAAGTCACTTGTTCTATCTAGGCTGGAATATTGCTGCACACTAACAGCACCTTTCAAGGCAGGTGAAATTGCTGACCTACAAAATGTACAGAGAACCTTCACGGCACGCATAACGGAGATAAAACACCTCAATTACTGAGAGTGCTTGAAATTCCTGAACCTGTGTTCCCTGGAACGCAGGCGGGAGAGATACATGATTATATACACCTGGAAAATCCTAGAGGGACTAGTACCGAATTTGCACACGAAAATCACTCACAACCAAAGCAAAAGACTTGGCAGACGATGCAACATCCCCCCAATGAAAAGCAGGGGTGTCACTAGCACGTTAAGAGACCATACAATGAGTGTCAGGGGCCCGAGACTGTTCAACTGCCTCCCAGCATACATAAAGGGGATTACCAACAGACCCTTGGCAGTCTTCAAGCTGGCACTGGACAAGCATCTAAAGTCGGTACCTGACCAGCCGGGCTGTGGCTCGTACGTTGTATTGCGTGCAGCCAGCAGTAACAGTCTGGTTGATCAGGCTCTGATCCACCAGGAGGCCTGGTCACAGACCGGGCCGCTGGGGCGTTGACCCCCGGAACTCTCTCCAGGTAACTCCAGGCAGCAGAAGGAAGAGTGTCTGGTTATGCCTACGTGGAATATGGTATGCGACTCTACCCTTCCTTGCAATGTGGGAAAAAGGGAGGGATCATATCTCCTGGCTCCAATCCCCCACCCCCTCCCATGTTGGAGGTAATTTCTCCACATAAGATAAACCAATAAGGTCATTTTGTCGGTATTGTATACCATTCTTGTACAACCTGTCAGACACTGCAACATCATGGAATCTTGATTCTGAGGACATGTACATAACCTTCCTCACGGCTACGACAACTACTACTACAACTAACCCATCTCTTTGGGTATGACCTACTTCCACTGGGGAATCTCGCCTACCAGTGACTATGCCCTCGTCTGCTACACGTTCCTTTCCACCTGACGTTAATACATAAGCGCCAGGCTCCTTGCCTCTGCTCCAGAGCCTCCACGACTACGGTGGTCTTCGAACCAATTCCAAGGCTGAGGGACTGATTACCTCATCTGCATATAGTTCTACTGCCTCCAATTATGTCCTGGAATTTGTACTGATAAAGCCACTGGATGGCGAAACGTCTACAGTAAAGACACCCAGATGTTGCACTTGTGTCTTAATTTCATGACTAAGGCGACGAAAAGTAGTGTCTTCGTGACCACATCGGGGTACACCCACCATATCTTCTCTCAAGCCATCGGATATCGGCATCCCGACGACACAGCAGTGTCACATGCCTCCAGCTACACAGGCCAAGTCTATATTCTCAACACGCCAGCCCATTAGGGTTAGGGGTGTTGGTAATTAATTAATCGATGCCGTGGGCTAAATACCCACACCAGGTAAGACTCTTGATCTCACCACGTGTAATATACCTGATACAGTGGATCATATAGTACCAGGGCATGTGTTAACCCTTGTTACATCTGCCCTGTTTCAGCTACATGGGACATAAGGTGAACCGCTGCGAAGGGAAGACTTCAGGGTGCAGCTGCTGGAGTCCTTAGATCGCCAACCTTAAGATAAGTCCACAACTGGTCTTTGGTCTTAGAGAAAGCCTCCACATTATGTGTTAAATCTTCATAACGTTCACTGAAACTTATTTAAAAACTTACATACATGCTTAAACTTTAAACATTGGTAAATGTTACTTAGAGAAAAATTAGGATTTATTTTGACCTGTGACGGTCTTAATCTGCCAGTTTTTATGGAAAAAAAAACTGGGAAAATTGAAATGCTGATTTTCATGCGATAATTTCTGACTCATCCAATTGCTATAACCTTTCAACGCTGATAACTTGTTCATGTTAATTCTGAGCGACTTCAGATTTAATGTGTAGTTGGTCTTAATTGTTGGCTGGACAAACACTGTAAGGATAATGCTGTACCATTCATTGACAACTGGGACCACTTCTACGGTAGAAATGACATGTATGCCAGGGATGGGGTTCACTTATCCAGGGTAGGTGTGAGTTCTCTCGCTAGTTCAGTTGAGGGTGTTGTTAGGACTTTAAAATAGGATTATTTAGAGGTATGGAAATATTGACTCAGGCTTTGATATTACGATATCATCGAGTAACACTGGGTAATGATAATAACAAAAATTATATGAAAGCAAAGGTGAACAGGAAAAAGGTGCAGAAGAAAAAACATATTAATGCATTTTATGCTAATAGTCGAAGTGCCAGAAATAAAATTAATGAATTACGTTTGGTAGCATGTGTTGGGAACTTTGCTGTCATTGCAGTAACTGAAACATGGTATAATTTACCGAGTCGATATATGGTTGCCAAGTGCCATATTCAAGGGTTTAAGTTGTTCTATGTAGATAGATATAACAGGAAAAGGAGTGGCGTTGTATTGCATGTACGAGAAAATATAAATTGTTGCATAAAAACAGGTATAAAAATGGATGGATTAGCAACAGAATCTGCTTGGGTAGAATTTCTAGGTCAAGAAAAACTAATTCTAGGCGTAATATACCGACCTCCAGGCTTGGATAACGAAAGAGGGAAACTTCTTTGGGACGAAATTGTTAGGGCTTCTAGACACAATAACGTAGTGATAGTAAGGGATTTTAACTTTAGTCAAATTGCATAGACTTCTTTGGTCGGTAATCTGGAGTCCAATGACTTTATGGAAGTAGTTCAGGACTGTTTCCTGAAACAGTGTGTAACAGAGCCTACCAGATGTAACAATTTACTCGACCTAGTCTTGTTAAATAAAAAAAAAAAACTCGCAAATAATCTGAAGTTCACCGAAGAACTTGGCACAAGTGATCACAAATATGTACATGGGAGTACGAGAATAAGGAAAATGCGGTAAAAGTCCCCGATAGGGACTTTTACCGTGATGGACTGAACACATCGACTCCAGGCTGAGGGACTGATTACCTCAAACTCCTCCTCTCCTTGCCCATTTCTACTTTGTATTGGACTTCTGTAGTGTTCCTCCATTCTTATTTTCTTATGTACTGTCAGATAGTGGTTCACTAATCTTGCGTGTATTGTCTGGGGTTGTGCAGTCTAGAACACCTTTTTACTGTGCCTTGGGAAGAGAGCTTTTCATTGTGCCTTGGGAAGAGAGCTTTTCATTGTGCCTTGGGAAGAGAGCTTTTCATTGTGCCTTGGGAAGAGAGCTTTTCATTGTGCCTTGGGAAAGAGAACTTTTCACTGTGCCTTGGGAAGAGAGCGTTTCATTGTGCCTTGGGAAAGAGAGCTTTTCATTGTGCCTTGGGAAAGAGAGTTTTTCACTGTGCCTTGGGAAAGAGAGCTTTTCACTGTGCCTTGGGAAAGAGAGCTTTTCACTGTGCCTTGGGAAAGAGAGCTTTTCACTATGTCTTGGGAAAAGAGTTTTTCATTGTGCCTTGAGAAGAGAGCTTTTCACTATGCCTTATGAAAGAGAGCTTTTCACTGTACCTTGGGAAAGAGAGCTTTTCATTGTGCCTTGGGAAAGAGAGCTTTTCACTGTGCCTTATAAAAGAGAGCTTTTCACTGTGTCTTGGGAAAAGAATTTTTCATTGTGCCTTGAGAAGAGAGCTTTTCACTATGCCTTGGAGAAGAGAGCTTTTCACTGTACCTTGGGAAAGAGAGATTTTCACTGTGCCTTGGGAAAGAGAGCTTTTCATTGTGCCTTGGGGAAGAAAGCTTTTCACTGTACCTTGGGAAAGAGAGCTTTTCACTGTACCTTGGGAAAGAGAGCTTTTCACTGTACCTTGGGAAAGAGAGCTTTTCACTGTGCCTTGGGAAAGAGAGCTTTTCATTGTGCCTTGGGAAAGAGAGCTTTTCACTGTGCCTTGGGAAAGAGAACTTTTCACTGTGCCTTGGGAAAGAGAACTTTTCACTGTGCCTTGGGAAAGAGAACTTTTCACTGTGCCTTGGGAAAGAGAACTTTTCACTGTGCCTTGGGAAAGAGAACTTTTCACTGTGCCTTGGGAAAGAGAACTTTTCACTGTGCCTTGGGGAAGAGAACTTTTCACTGTGCCTTGGGAAAGAGAACTTTTCACTGTGCCTTGGGAAAGAGAACTTTTCACTGTGCCTTGGGAAAGAGAACTTTTCACTGTGCCTTGGGAAAGAGAACTTTTCACTGTGCCTTGGGAAAGAGAACTTTTCACTGTGCCTTGGGAAAGAGAGCTTTTCACTGTTTACTATGACTCCTTGCATTTTGTAAGAAAGTTAAATTCCATCTGCCCACTTATCTATTTATTTCTTTATCACACATTTTGTGCGCTATTACACCATGTTCGCACTTGCCGAATGGCTTTGCAAAGTCTGTGTATGCTACTTCATCTTCTTCGTCTTCCAGTGCATCCTAACCATGTTATAGTGGTCCAGTAGTTAAGAGAGGCGGGAGCAACTTGCTCTAAACCCATGTTGCCCTGAGTTGTGCAGTTGTTGTGAATCCATGTAGTTAGTGATCTTTCTTCTTGAATTTTTTTCAAATATTTTAGTAATGTAGGACGTCGGTACTATCGGTCCATAGGTCTTCGCTATTTATTTGCTGGAATCCTTGTGGAGTTGGGGCCATATCCGTTGTTTTTAATGATTATGGGATGACCCCCGTGTCTAGGTTCCCTCTAAGAATATTTAAGGCACGTGATAGGGGTTTCTTGTAGTTACTTACTGTAACACTATGGTTATAAATATAACCTTAATTTTTAAACGGGGTGGACCGGTAAACCAGTGGAAGGCCTCAGTCGGATGGCCAAAAGCTCCAGTGGCCAGTCATCATATGACTAAGATCTGTGTCAGGAAACACTTGTCTTGTTTCCTGACAAATCTTACCTAACCTGGGAGTGGTTTCCAGGTCAATGGGGGTTGACCGTTGACCTCTCTCTATTATTTCACAGAAACCAGTTCATTGATTTTAATGAAAGTTTAAAGGCGATCAGAAAAAAACTTTCCCAATACATAAATAACCCGAGTGATAGACAACAACTCTGGAGGAACGCAAGAAAAATAGAGAAGGCGACAACTATTACCAATGTCGAATATATCAACATGAGGCCAGTGAGAACCCGCAATGTGACTGAGATGCAGTTGTCAACCCGACAACGCTGGCTGAGGTGAACCTGTCAGCTTGACAACGCTGGCCCGGGTGCAGCTGTCAAATTGACAACGCTAGCTGTGGTGCAGTTGTTAGTAAGACAACGTTCTCTCTCTCTCTCTCTCTCTCTCTCTCTCTCTCTCTCTCTCTCTCTCTCTCTCTCTCTCTCTCTCTCTCTCTCTCATCGCTGACTGGAATGCAGTTGTTAACCTGACGACGCTGGCTGGGGTGCAGTTATCAACTTGACAACGGTGACCGGGATGCAGCTCTCAACTTGACAGTGTTGACTGGGGTACAACTCTGTCAACTTGACAATGTTGACCGGAGTGCAGGTGTCAATTTGGCAGTGCTTACGAGGATGAAGTTGTCAACTTGACAGTGTTTGCAGGGGTGAAGCTGTGCTTGCTGGGGTGAGGTTGTCAACTAGACAGTGCTTGTTGGGATGAGGTTGTCAACTAGACAGTGCTTGTTGGGATGAGATTGTCAACTTGACAATGTTTGCAGGGGTGAAGTTGTGCTTGCTGGGGTGAGGTTGTCAACTAGACAGTTCTTGTTGGGATGAGGTTATTAACTTGGCAGTGTGTGCTCTGGTGCGGTTGTCAAGTTGACAGTGTTTGCTGGGGTGTGGTTGTCAACTTTGCAGTGCTTCCTGGGGTGAGGTTGTCAACTTGACAGTGTTTTTTGGGGTGAGCTTGTCAATTTAACAGTGCTTGCTTGGGTTAGTTGTAAATTTGGCAGTGCTTGCTGGGGTGCTGTTGTCAACTTGACAGTGCTTACTGGAGTGTGGTTGTCAACTTGACAGTGCTTGCTGGGATGAGCTTGTCAATTTGTCTGCTTGCTGGGGTGATGTCAACTTGGGAGTGATTGCTGGGGTGAGGTTGTCAACTTGACAGTGCTTGCTCTGGTGCGGTTGTCAACCTGGCAGTGCTTGCTCTGGTGCGGTTGTCAACTTGGCAGTGCTTGCTCTGGTGCGGTTGTCAACTTGGCAGTGCTTGCTCTGGTGCGGTTGTCAACTTGGCAGTGCTTACTCTGGTGCGGTTGTCAACTTGGCAGTGCTTGCTCTGGTGCGGTTGTCAACTTGGCAGTGCTTGCTCTGGTGCGGTTGTCAACTTGGCAGTGCTTACTCTGGTGCGGTTGTCAACTTGGCAGTGCTTACTTTGGTGCGGTTGTCAACTTGGCAGTGCTTACTTTGGTGCGGTTGTCAACTTGGCAGTGCTTACTTTGGTGCGGTTGTCAGCTTAGTAGTGCTTACTGGGGTGAGGTTGTCAACTTGACATTGTTTACTGGGGTGAGACTGTCAACTTGTCAGTGCTTGCTGGGGTGAGGATGTCAACTTGACAAATGTTTACTGGGATGGGTTGTCAACATGTTAGTGTTTGCTGGAGTGAGGTTTTCAACTTGACAGTATTTACTGGGATGAGGTTGTTAACTTGACAGTGCTTGCTCTGTTGAGGCTGTAAACTTGACAGTGCTTTCTTGGGAGAGGTTGTCTACTTGACAGTGCTTGCCCTGGTGAGTTTGTCAACTTGGCTGTACTTTTTGGGGTGTGGCTGTTAATTTAACGTATCCGGCTTGGATACGGTTCTTAAAGGACTCCAATGGAAATAAGTCACTGTGTCTGACTTTTTTGGTTCATCCCAGGTTCTCTACACATATGCTGCTATGTATGATAATTCTATGTAACTGTCATTGTGTATACCTGAATAAACTTACTTAACACGACTGGTTTGGATGCGGAGTCGGGAGGTGTTACTCGACCCCTGCAACTGCATATAGGTGAGTAATCAACTTGACAGCGCATGCGGGGGGGGGCTGCAGTGTGTTAACTTGGCAACACTGGCTTGGGTACGGAGGTCAACGTGGCAACACTGGCAAGGGTGCGAGGGGTCAACGTGGCACCATTAGCTAGGGTGCAGGGGTAAACGTGGCAACACCGCCCTTCGCCGAGCTGAGCTCACTGATTGGTGGCCTCCAGCGTGACGTCACGAGCCAAAACAAAGCCAGCCCCAGTGCTCCCTGACGCTCAGAAAGCTTGTGAACTTCGTTGAATGTGCAGGGCAGGTTTTAACACCCGCAATTAACAATAACAACATTGGTTATCCCAAGTAACATCTTAAAACCAATCCTCTTACATCCGCGGTCTCTCTCGCGTCATCATTCCGACGTTTACTTGTGAGAAGCATTAATTACGAGGCGAGATGGGCGAGGTGGCTGTCAACGGTGTAGAGCCGATCATGGCCGCCGACCCAAGGGAGGAGTTGTTAAACGGATCACCTCAGGAAACCAAGGAAAATGTCGAAGGACTTGTGAATGGTGTGGTTGAACTAACTGAGCGCATCAAGCGCAGGGCTAAGCGCCCTTCTAAGTTTTTGAATAAAGAGTTAAACCGAGCGAACTCTGATACGCAGGTGATAGCCCCACTGCGTGCTCTCAAGAACTCTCGTAAGTCCCGTAATGGTTTTGGTCGTGGACTTCCAAAGAAAGGTGAGTGTTATACCACTTACAGTTTTTATGTGACGTCTTAAAAGTAAAAGTGTTGTATGATATAGTGTGGGTGTTGTCACTTGTTCATATCGCTGCTACTTCAGAATATATCCACCAGCGGAAATAAGTCAAGAATCCCAAAGGAAATAAGTAACTTTGACTTTTTAGTGGGTTATTTACACTATGATAATTGTATTTGCGTGTACTTGCGCCTAATAACACTTGGCTAACTTCTGCCCCTTTATAGAGCTCTCAGAGGCGGGGTTCTTACTTGATCACTAATCTCTTACGATCGAGATCAAGTATTAAGTGTATTGTTTGTCTTGATTTAAAAGTTCAAAGGCAATTCAAATATGACATTTCTATGTACAAGGACCCCGGTGGACATAAGTAACTTTGTCATAGGTAATTATTTACACCGTGTATGATTCTTGTACATAATTATGTGTACTGCTTAAATAACTTATCCTTGGATAAATCATTTGTCACTTGTATGCCATAGCGTTTGAGTGTAAGATACAGTAACGTACATTCGTTACCATTCATGTATATATAGCAGGTAACGATTCAGAGCAAAATCGATATTAATTAACGGAGTATTAATAGTAGTATAGCAAGGAGGCGTGGCAGGAGGGTGGCCTTGAGACCTTTCTCGTTAGTTACCACAAAGAACTACATGTTTTTATAATCATGGGGGAGCGCTAAACCCGTAGGGATTATACAGCGCCTGGGGGGAATGGAATGTATTCAGGCTCAATTCCCTAGATCAAGAGCCCCTCACCATACTACATGTACAAAGAACTTCAAGGAGGAATACCTTAACCAAGAAATGTGTACTATTAAGATATAGAACATACTATTATTAAACAAATATCGTGCAGTTAAGGACGATTTTTAACGCTTATTTTTAATAATGTAATCACCACCAGTCCACCATCATCAAAATCAAGTTATCGCGAAATCTTCTAACACGATTGTCAACAGCTTGCGGAACAAGCAGGATTCGGATCTGGTAAGCCAGTCTCAATGTTATGATTTCGCGTCATTTATAACTGCTTTGAAGACATTTGAGCTAGATTTTTTGTCGCAGGTATGTTAGTATGAGAGTCATCTATAAAAGGAAAACACGCATTGTTGCCACTACTCATGCCAACCTTCCTAGTGTATAGTATTGGTATCTGCAGAAATTTTGGTATCGTTCCATCACAGATAGAAATATAGCTAGTTGAAAGAGTCTTTGGACAAGCATGATATAATAATTTAGAGCACTGGCCTGCCAGTATTAGGTCTGGTTTGCCACGGGTTCAAATACTGTCCGTTCCGTGAGAATAATCACCTGAACCTCACAAGTGGCTAACACGTTTGGCAGTGACGTGAGGCATAAAGCCTCCGTCTTGCGCTAAATGACCCCACAAGGGTTTAGCGCCAGGTTGAGGATGTCGAGCTGTAGTTCCTGAAGCAAACCCATGAGAAGGCAGGGCCAAGTATTTGGCAAACCAAGATGGAGACGTGATGGTTGTGAGACTGACAGTAGACCAGCGATAGAGGGGCGCTAGATTATGCAGAAAAGTGAGATACTGCAGATAGTCTACAGCGAAGTGTCTTATCAGTGATAGCCAGTGTATAGTGGAATAATGTATGGTGTATAGCTAAGAACCAGTGCGATAACTGGTTAAGCTTAGTATGATAAAGAAATAGCGTTGTGTAATAGCACTTAGCACGGTGCCTAGTGAATTAAAGGGTGTAAATGTGTTGTTAGTGGTCATACCGGCTAAGGTAGTAGAAGAAACTCTTATGCAAAGACGAGAATAGTTGATCCGTTATGAAAAAAAATGAGGAAATGAAAACTTGAACCGAGTATACAATTAACTCATACCACGCATTAAAAAAAAAAATAACCAGGTCTTACGAGTGCTAATGTCAGTGGATCACAAGACGTCACGTCACTATCACAACCGCGAGGAAAATGATAAGATGCCACCACAAGTATAACCACCACCTAGCAAACCTACTGCCATCACCATTAGCCATAGCACCACTGTTGACATCACCACTATCCCTAGCACCACTGTTGATATCACCACTATCCCTAGCACCACTGTTGACATCACCACTATCCCTAGCACCACTGTTGACATCACCACTATTCCTAGCACCACTGTTGACACCACTATTCCTAGCACCACTGTTGACACCACTATCCCTAGCACCACTGCTGACATCACTATCCCTAGCACCACTGTTGACATCACTATCCCTAGCACCACTGTTGACATTATCACTATCCCTAGCACCACTGTTGACATTATCACTATCCCTAGCACCACTGTTGACATTATCACTATCCCTAGCACCACCCCTGCCATTACCACTATCCCTAGCATCACTGTTGACATCACTATCCATAGCACTACTACTGCCTTCACCACTATTTCTAGCACTACTGCAATTGCCACTATCCCTAGCACCACTAGTGTTATCACTATCCCTAGCACCACTGCTGCTATCACCACTATCCCTAGCACCACTACTATCACCATTCTCCCTAGCACCGCTGTTTGACATCACCATCCCTAGCGCCAATACTGCCATCACCACTATCCCTAGCACCACTACTGCCATCACCACTATCCCCAGCACCACTGTTGCCATCACTATCCCTAGCATCATACTGCCATCACTATCCCTAGCACCAATGCTGACATCACCATTATCCCTAGCACCACTGTTGACATCACCATTATCCCTAGCACCTCTGTTGACATCATTATCCCTAGTACCACTGTTGACATTACTGTCCCTAGCACCACTGTTGACATTACTGTCCCTAGCACCACTGTTGACATTACTGTCCCTAGCACCACTGTTGACATTACTGTCCCTAGCACCACTGTTGACGTTACTGTCCCTAGCACCACTGTTGACATTACTGTCCCTAGCACCACTGTTGACGTTACTGTCCCTAGCACCACTGTTGACATTACTGTCCCTAGCACCACTGTTGACATTACTGTCCCTAGCACCACTGTTGACATTACTGTCCCTAGCACCACTGTTGACATTACTGTCCCTAGCACCACTGTTGACGTTACTGTCACTAGCACCACTGTTGACGTTACTGTCCCTAGCACCACTGTTGACGTTACTGTCCCTAGCACCACTGTTGACGTTACTGTCCCTAGCACCACTGTTGACATTACTGTCCCTAGCACCACTGTTGACGTTACTGTCCCTAGCACCACTGTTGACATTACTGTCCCTAGCACCACTGTTGACATTACTGTCCCTAGCACCACTGTTGACATTACTGTCCCTAGCACCACTGTTGACATTACTGTCCCTAGCACCACTTGACATTACTGTCCCTAGCACCACTGTTGACATTACTGTCCCTAGCACCACTGTTGACATTACTGTCCCTAGCACCACTGTTGACGTTACTGTCCCTAGCACCACTGTTGACGTTACTGTCCCTAGCACCACTGTTGACGTTACTGTCCCTAGCACCACTGTTGACATTACTGTCCCTAGCACCACTGTTGACATTACTGTCCCTAGCACCACTGTTGACATTACTGTCCCTAGCACCACTGTTGACATTACTGTCCCTAGCACCACTGTTGACATTACTGTCCCTAGCACCACTGTTGACATTACTGTCCCTAGCACCACTGTTGACATTACTATCCCTAGCACCACTGTTGACATTACTGTCCCTAGCACCACTGTTGACATTACTGTCCCTAGCACCACTACTATTATAATAGTTTTGAACGTGGACGTCTAGGTAGCGGTGAATGATAGGGCTCGGATGTTATGGTACACAGGCAGTGTGTTAAGGCGACCCTGACGGGCCCATGCCCAATACTACTACTTGCGTCTAGGATAAGGTGGCGCCAAGTGAGAGAGAGCCAACCTCTCGCAGCCTGAGGCCAGGCCTAAGGCACGCGAGATGGCAGCACTGGTGACGCGAAATATAAAAGCGGCCCGACGCGAATTATAAACCCCTAGCAGGGTATACACTATCCATAGCACCATTGTTGCCATCAATACTCTCCCTAGCACCATTGTTGCCATCGCTCTCCCTTGCACCATTGTTGCCATCACAACTATCTTTAGCACCACTGTTGCCGTCACTATGCATAGCACCACTGTTGCCATCACCACTATCCTTAGCACCACTACTGTCATCACCACTATCCCTAGCGCCACTGTTGACATCACTATTCCTAGCACCACTGTTGACATCACCATTGTCCCTAGCACCACTCTTGACATCACCATTGTCCCTAGCACTACTCTTGACATCACCATTGTCCCTAGCACCACTCTTGACATCACCATTGTCCCTAGCACCACTCTTGACATCACCACTGTCCCTAGCACCACGACTGCCAACGCCATCATCCCACCGCTACTACTGCCACCACCACCATCACTACTCACCACCACCACCACCATCCCACTACTACTACTGCTACTGACACCACCACCATCCCACTACTACTACCACCACCACCACCATCCTACTACTACTAGTACTACCACCACCACCATCCCACTACTACTAGTACTACCACCACCATCCTACTACTACTAGTACTACACCACCACCATCCTACTACTACTAGTACTACCACCACCACCACCATCCCACTACTACTATTACTACCACCACCACTATCTCACAACTACTACTGCCACCCCCACCATCCCACAACTACTACTGCCACCCCCACCATCCCACAACTTCTACTGCCACCACCACCATCCCACTACTACTACTACTACTGACACCACCACCATCCCACTACTATTAGTACTACCACCACCACCACCACCATCCCACTACTACTAGTACTACCACCACCACCATCCTACTACTACTACCACCACCACCATCCCACTACTACTGACACCACCACCACCATCCCACTACTACTGTTACTACCACCACCACCATCCCACAACTTCTACTGCCACCACCACCATCCCACAACTTCTACTGCCACCACCACCATCCCACTACTATTACTACTGTCACCACCACCACCATCCCACTACTACTACTGACACCACCACCACCATCCTACTACTACTGGTCCTACCACCACTACTATCCCACCGCTACTACTGACACCACCACCATACCACCGCTGCTAATGACACCACCACCATCCCACCGCTACTACTGACGCCACCACCAGCCCACCGCTACTACTGACGCCACCACCAGCCCACCGCTACTACTGACGCCACCACCAGCCCACCGCTACTACTGACACCACCACCAGCCCACCGCTACTACTGACACCACCACCAGCCCACCGCTACAACTGACACCACCACCAACCCACCGCCACTACTGACACCACCACCAGCCCACCGCTACTACTGACACCACCACCACCATCATCGCACCACCACCACCATCATCCCACCACCACCATCATCCCACCACCACCACCACCATCATCCCACCACCTCCACCATCATCATCCCACCACCTCCACCATCATCATCCCACCACCACCACCATCATCATCCCACCACCACCACCATCATCATCCCACCACCACCACCACCATCATCATCATCATCATCACCATCATCATCCCACCACCACCACCATCATCATCCCACCACCACCACCATCATCATCATCCCACCACCACCACCACCACCATCATCCCACCACCACCATCATCCCACCACTACCACCATCCCACCATCATCATCCCACCACCACCACCATCATCATCCCACCACCACCACCATCATCATCATCATCCCACCACCACCACCATCATCATCATCATCCCACCACCACCACCATCATCATCATCATCCCACCACCACCACCATCATCATCATCCCACCACCACCACCATCATCCCACCACCACCACCACCACCATCATCCCACCACCACCACCATCATCCCACCACCACCACCATCATCATCCCACCACTACCACCATCCCACCATCATCATCCCACCACTACCACCATCCCACCATCATCATCCCACCACTACCACCATCCCCCCATCATCATCCCACCACTACCACCATCCCACCATCATCATCCCACCACTACCACCATCCCACCATCATCATCCCACCACTACCACCATCCCACCATCGTCATCCCACCACTACCACCATCCCACCATCATCCCACCACCACCACCACCACCATCATCCCACCACCACCACCACCATCATCCCACCACTACCACCATCCCACCATCATCCTCCCACCACTACCACCATCCCACCACTACCACCATCCCATCATCATCCCACCACCACCATCCCACCATCATCATCCCACCACCATCCCATCATCATCCCACCACCACCACCATCCCACCATCATCCCACCACCACCATCATCATCCCACCACCACCATCATCCCACCACCACCAGCATCCCACCACCCTGGTACCGTCACCATCCCACCACCATCATCCCACCACCACCACCATCCCACCACCACCACCGTCCCACCACCACCGTCCCACCACCACCACCGTCCCACCACCATCATCCCACCACCACCATCATCCACCCAGACTAGTACTACTCTCTCTACCAGTCATGGCTACCCTGAAAAAATTGCAGTGCAAGTAGCGTGAGAAGCTGGAGAGCTGCTGGAAACACTGCAGTATTGAGTAGTACATTGTGAGCTATCTGTTGATAATAATTAACAAGAAACAACGCTTTCACCACTACCTTCTATACTACCACTCTCTATCACCACTACCTTCTATACTACCACTCTCCACCACCACCACCTTCTATACTACCACTCTCCACCACCACCACCTTCTATACTACCACTCTCCACCACCACCACCACCTTCTATACTACCACTCTCCACCACTACCTCCTATACTACCACTCTCCACCACTACCTCCTACACTACCACTCCTTCACCATTACCTCTTACACTACCACTCCTTCACCACTACCTCCATAACTATCACGCGGTTCCACTACCTCTTACACTTCCCACCTCTACAAATTCCAATTACGTTATGGAAAACTGGAGGAGATAATAGCTAGAACAGAGTATACTACAAACTCTGGCCATACAGTAGAGCAGAAAAATAACGTAAGGGACCTGGGAGTAATAATGTCTGAGGATCTCACTTGCAAGGATCACAACAGTGCCACGATCACAAGTGCAAAGAAAATGATAGGATGGATAATGAGAACGTTCAAAACGATGGATGCCAATCCAATGATGATCCTTTTCAAATCACCTGTTCTCTCTAGGCTGGAGTACTGCTGTACATTAACATCTCCGTTCAAAGCAGGTGAAATTGCAGATCTAGAGAGTGTACAGAGAACCTTTACTGCAAGTATGTTCTGTCAAGCACCTTAACTACTGGGAACGCTTGGAAGCACTTGACTTGTACTCGTTGGAACGCAGTAGAGAGAGATACGTATATCATAATCTACACTTTGAAAATCCTGGAAGGAATGGTCCCGAATCTGCACACAGAAATCACTCCCTACGAATTAAAAGACTGGGCAGGCGATGCACAATACCCCCAATTAAAAGTAGGGGCGCAATTGGTACACTAAGAAAAAAACACCCTAAGTGTCCGGGGCCCAAGACTGTTCAACAGCCTCCCACCAAGCATAAGGGGAATTACCAATAACCCCCTGGCTGCCTTCAAGAGAAAGCTGGACAGATACCTAAAGTCAGTGCCGGATCAGCCGGGTTGTGGTTCGTACGTTGGACTGCTTGCGGCCAGCAGTAACAGCCTGGTTGATCAGGCCCTGATCCACCGGGAGGCCTGGTCGTGGACCGGGCCACGGAGGCGTTGATCCCCGGAATAACCTCCAGGTAGACTCCAGGTACTATACTACTACAGGTAGGTATGTAGATACTACCTCACACCTCCAAAACTACTCAACCTTCCGCGACACCACTATCTCCAACACTACCCAACGATTATTAGCAAGAAACTACCTCCATCCTCCAACACTACCTATTATTAACAAGAAACCACCACCCACCACCATATCAATATCACCACCAAAACCTACAACCACCACCACCAATAACAACCTCCACCCCCCACTACCATCAACAGCAACCTCCACCCCCACTACCGTCCACCACCCAAATCACTAACCACCCCGCCTGACCACGAACATCCACCGCCAACACCAGCAGTAACAATGGTAATAATAACACTAACCGTCTACCACCACCACCTCCACCATTCATCCCCTCTAACCCCCCACTCACCACCATCCACTACCACCACTCACCACCATCCACTACCACCACTCACCATTGCAATGTAGTAGTAGCTCAGGATATATTTATTATATAGTTAATGAAGTATAGAAAAAATAAAATATATAAAATATTAGAATTTAAGTCGGTGCCGGATAAGCCGGGTTGTGGTTCATACGTTGGATTACGTGCGGCCAGCAGTAACAGCCTGGTTGATCAGGCCCTGATCCACCGGGAGGCCTGGTCGTAGACCGGGCCGCTGGGGCGTTGATCCCCGGAATGCTCTCCAGGTAGGTAGGTGGTATTTGTCTTAAGAACATTTGGAATATATATATTTTTAGCTGCCAAGTTTTGTTTCCCAGATTTTTGTTTACACTTTATATATTTAGTGTTTTCATAGGTAGAGGTTGTAATATTGCATTATTTAAGGCTAGGCTATTGTAGGAATGTCAGAGGTCACTAAAATATATTGGTAATTGTTGAATTAGACAAGCGTTGCATGTCTAATTCAATTGTGTCAGTTCTTTAAACCTTTTATCTACATATTGATAACTGTTATGTAACATAATATTGAGATGTAATGGATTTTAATGAGGAATGTGTTAGCTTTGTCAGAGATGAGCATTCTTCACTTTATTTACCGATTTCGAATTATATACTGGCATGGTGTTCTGATGCTTACCTGGAGGAGGTTACCTGGAGGTTATTCCGGGGATCAACGTCCCCGCGGCCCGGTCCATGACCAGGCCTCCCGATGGATGAGGGCCTGATCAACTAGGCTGTTACTGCTGGCCGCACGCAGTCCAACGTACGAGCCACAGCCCGGCTGATCCGGCACTGACTTTAGGTATCTGTCCAGCTCTCTCTTGAAGGCAGCCAGGGGTTTATTGGCAATTCCCCTAATGCTTGATGGGAGGCTGTTGAACAGTCTTGGGCCCCGGACACTTATGGTGTTTTCCCTTAGTGTACCAATGGCGCCCCTACTTTTTATTGGGGGAATTTTGCATCGCCTGCCCAATCTTTTACTTTCGTAGGGAATGATTTCTGTGTGCAGATTTGGGACCATTCCTTCCAAGATTTTCCAAGTGTAGATTATGATATATCTCTCCCTCCTGCGTTCCAACGAGTACAAGTCAAGTGCTTATATTATGGTTCTGAATAAAATTTAAATGGTTATAAAGTAGGGTTAGACATATTTAGGATATTTAGTAATGCTGGGTATATACTTTTGGGACAAAAATATTTATTTTCGCAGGTTTAGATTATATACATCACAGGTGCTAAAAACCTTGCATATTATTTTTGTCAGTAGTTAGGGAGCTAGTAATTTGCTGTTAAATGTTATAAATTTCTGTATAGGTTAGGATTTGTAAGAGGTTACGAGTGTGGCAGGTGAATGTCTCGCTTCAGTGCATTTCTTGATATCGTTGAGGGAGGACGTGGCTCACTTCCCTCTAGTTTGGCCTGGGATAGAGATGTAAGGATATTTTTGTATTTTAGGGTATGGTAAAGGTCCTTTGTACATCTGTGAAGGGGGTGGTAGTATTCTTGAAGCTGCAAGGCAAAGGGAGTTTTATTCTTTCCTTGGGTGTAAATGAATGTGAAAATATGGGTACAGGTTATAAGTGTTTATAAAGTACTCTAAATTGTAAAGTTTATTAATGGGATTATACTAAACATCATAAAAATCTTTGAAAGAGTGCTAAGAAGCAGGATTGCAAATCACCTGGATTCCCAAAATCTGCACAATCCAGGGCAACATGGGTTCAGGGCAGGTCGCTCCTGCCTCTCACAACTACTGGATCACTATGATATGGCCTTGGATGCACTGGAAGAAAATCAGAATGCAGATGTAATATACACAGACTTTGCAAAAGCATTTGACAAATGCGATCATGGCGTAATAGCCCATAAAATACGTGCTAAAGGAATAACTGGGAAAGTGGGGTGATGGATCTTCAACTTCCTAACAAATCGAACACAAAGAGTAGTGGTCAACAGAGTTAAATCGGAGGCTACCATAGTGAAGAGCTCTGTTCCACAAGGCACAGTACTCTCCCCCATCTTATTCCTCATCCTCATATCAGACATAGACAGAGATATACATCACAGCACCTTATCACCCTTTGCGGATGATACAAGGATCTGCATGAGGCTGTCATATCCTGAGGACGCGGTTAACCTCCAAGAAGATATAAACAAAGTTTTCCAGTGGGCAACGGTAAACAATATGATGTTCAATGAGGACAAATTCCAACTACTCCGTTATGGAAAACTGGAGGAGATAACTAGAACAGAGTATACTACAGATTCTGGCCATACAATAGAGCGGAAAAATAATGTAAGGGACCTGGGAGTAGTAATGTCTGAGGATCTCACTTTCAAGGATCACAATAGTGCCACGATCGCACGTGCAAAGAAAATGATAGGATGGATAATGAGAACGTTCGAAACGAGAGATGCCAAGCCAGTGATGATCCTTTTCAAATCACTTGTTCTCTCTAGGCTGGAATACTGCTGTACATTAACATCTCCATTCAAAGCAGGTGAAATTGCAGATCTAGAGAGTGTACAGAGATCCTTTACTGCACGTATAAGTTCTGTCAAGCACCTTAACTACTGGGAACGCTTGGAAGCACTTGACTTGTACTCGTTGGAACGCAGGAGGGAGAGATATATCATAATCTACACTTGGAAAATCCTGGAAGGAATGGTCCCAAATCTGCACACTGAAATCACTCCGTACGATAGTAAAAGGTTGGGCAGGCGATGCAAAATGCCCCCAATAAAAAGTAGGGGCGCCATTGGTACACTAAGGGAAAACACTTTAAGTGTCCAGGGCCCAAGACTGTTCAACAGCCTCCCATCAAGCATTAGGGGAATTGCCAATAAACCCCTGGCTGCCTTCAAGAGAGAGTTGGACAGGTACCTAAAGTCAGTGCCGGATCAGCCGGGCTGTGGCTCGTACGTTGGACTGCGTGCGGCCAGCAGTAACAGCCTAGTTGATCAGGCCCTGATCTAACGGGAGGCCTGGTCATGGACCGGGCCGCGGGGACGTTGATCCCCGGAATAACCTCCAGGTAACCATCAACTGCTACTACCATCAACTGCTACCATCAACTGCTGCTACCATCAACTGCCACTGCCCATCAACTGCCACTACGTATCAACTGCCACTGCCCATCAACTGCTACTACCATCGCCTGCTACTACCATCAACTGCCACTACCCATCAACTGCCACTACCATCAGCTGCCAATACTGATCAACCACCACCATCGACTGTCACTACCCATCATCTACCACCAACTGCTACTACCATCAGCTGCCACTGCCACCACCAACCGTCACCATGATAAATTAGACACATGTGCAACTCTTGGGTATCTTTATTGAGGAAACGTTTCGCCACACAGTGGTTTCATCAGTCCATACAAAGGAGAATCTTGAAGAACAAGATTGATGGACTGACCACATCGACTCAAGGTTGAGGGACTGATTACCTCATTCTCCTCCTGTTCTTTAAGATTCTCCTTTGTATGGACTGATGAAGCCACTGTGTGGCGAAACGTTTCCTCAAAGATACCCAAGAGTTGCACATGTGTCTAATTTATCAACGTGTCGGTTCTCTGAACCATTCATCTATAAACCGTCACCATCAACGTCACCAACCGCCGCCGCCGCCGCCACCACCACCGCCACCACCGCCACCACCGCCACCACCGCCACCACCACCACAACCACAACCAACTGCCACTACCACCACTACCATCAACCGTCACCAACAACAACCGCCGCCACCACCACTCCCTATTACTACACCCATCACCACTGCCATCCACCACCACTGCTATCCACCACCACTGCCACCCCACCACCATTACCACCCCACCACTATTACCACCCCACCACCGCCCTACCACCACTACCCATCATTACCACCAGCACTCTCCCTCCATTGGTAGTTTGTGGAAAGTTAGCCTGGAGGCAGCAGTGTCAGCCTTGGTGGGGTCGTTCACTCTGGTGTTGCAAACGTGTGTGCCTCGTCAGGCACTACTGGTGGGGGAGAGGGAGAAGGGAGTTTCTGGCCCTCTTTCCACCTCTCCCCATTCCCACTAGTGGCCACTTCCTCTTCCCTCCCTCTCTCTAATCAACCCCACCTTCTCTTTCCTTCTGCACTATCCCCACTTGGCATTTGTTCCCATCTGTAAAATATAGAATAGGATAGCAGCGTACTGCAGATGTATCCAATTTTGCAAAATAAATTACTCAAACGGTCCAACCCTTCTCTCCCTCCTCGCTTAACCTCTTCTTTTTCTCTCTTTTTTTCCCCCTTCCTTTTCTAGGCTGGAATACTGCTGTACATTAACATCCCCATTCAAGGCAGGTGAAATTGCAGAGCTAGAGAATGTACAGAGAACCTTTACTGCACGTATAAGTTCCATCAAACACCTTAACTACTGGGAGCGCCTGGAAGCACTTGACTTGTACTCACTAGAGCGCAGGCAAGAGAGATATATCGTAATCTACACCTGGAAGATTCTGGAGGGACTGGTCCCTAATATGCACACAGCAATCACTCCATACGAAAGCAAAAGACTTGGCAGGCGATGCAACATACCCCCAGTGAAAAGTAGGGGCGTCACTGGTACACTAAGAGAAAACACAATAAGTGTCCGGGGCCCAAGACTGTTCAACAGCCTCCCACCAGCAATAAGGGGCATTACGGGAAGACCCCTGGTTGTCTTCAAGAGGGAGCTGGACAGATACCTAAAGACGGTGCCGGATCAGCCGGGCTGTGGTTCGTACGTTGGATTACGTGCGGCCAGCAGTAACAGCCTCGTTGATCAGGCCCTGATCCACCGGGAAGCCTGGTCGTGGACCGGGCCGCGGGGACGTTGATCCCCGGAATGCCCTCCAGGTAGACTCCAGGTAGCTAGGAGATAGGAAGGGCCTATAGTGAGTGTATGTACTACATCTGAGAGTTTTAATGAGTGGAGAGAAAGTTACTGGTGTATAATGAGCCACATGGGATACCTGGAGGTTATTCCAGGGATCAACGCCTCCGCGGCCCGGTCCATGACCAGGACTCCTGATGGATCAGGGCCTGATCAACTAGGCTGTTGCTGCTGGCCGCACGCAGCCCAACGTACGAGCCACAGCCCGGCTGATCCGGCACTGACTTCAGGTATCTGTCCAGCTCTCTCTTGAAGCCAGCCAGGGGTTTATTGGCAATTCCCCTAATGCTTGATGGGAGGCTGTTGAACAGTCTTGGGCCCCGGCACTTATGGTGTTTTCCCTTAGTGTACCAATGGCGCCCCTACTTTTTATTGGGGGCATTTTGCATCTCCTGCCCAGTCTTTTACTTTCGTAGGGAGTGATTTCTGTGTGCACTCACACCATTAAATTCACGCTCGCACTGTTTGAAAATTACAAATTTGATCCTGCAGTCTGTCCTAAATAAGAACGTTGGTTTTATTCGCTGCAAAACAGTTTAAATGTTTTTATTATGATTGGTAAGGTTAACCTGGTTTAACTCGTATTTACGACTCATGACGAGGAGGAAATAAGTCACTTTGACTTTGGCTAGGTTATGCTAGATAATTTACACGTGTTACTGTACGAGACAATTGTAGAAACTTAACTTGTGTAAGGAACCTGGGTAAACTTATTAGATGTGGCAGTATGAGACAGATTTGGTACACATATAACTCACGCCCTCTTAAGTTAGAGGGTGGGAGAACATAGGAAATATAGAATTCTCTAAACTATACACTAGCTTTGCTGACTATCATACTGGGAAAGGTACTATAAAAGATCAACAAAGATAATATAAATGTAGAGCTAAACGACCACTGGTAAGGGTGCCACTCACATCAAGAGTTATTTAGAAACGTCTCTCCGTCCACAGCAGGACTCGACCCTGCAAACTCTGGCGTTGTGGATAAAGTACTGTGTACTGTGATGCACAGTTTGGAGGGTTGACTCCTGCTGTGGACGTAGAAATAATGTTTGTAAATAATTTCTCCTGTTTGCGAATTGCTAAGCATCTAGAGTTATGACAACAACCTCTCATCATTTTAATAGGTTAATTTTCTTGCTAGGTTTTAAACATTAATTTTATAACTTTCCTTGAAACCTAATATTTTCTTGGATACATAACCCTACAAAACTTATATATAACTGCAAGTAGAAAAAGTAGTGACGATATGTGCTGCAAGTCTGGTGAAGATAACCAGCCCGTCCTAGGATTCCTATTTCAGTTTTGTACATTAGATGTAAGTATATTAGCTATAAATAGTAATTTCAACATATATGAATTGATTAGTAAAAAAATAACACAAGCCTTTCAGTCAGGATCTTAAGTGCGATTTTCAATTCTCCTTTTGCTGTTCTATAGGGCGTACTTCCTCCTTAAACACATTTCGTGTATTAAATAAAATCTTGGAATAATAGACGTGTGCACAGTTTGTCAGCATAGTCGCTGATCCCTGTGTTATATAACTGGTTTGAGGCACCAGTCTCTTCGGAGGCGTGGGTTCGAATCCCACCGCTGCCACCATTTATCGTAGGGGTTCTTAAATGGAGATATCGAGGGTTGAAGGTAGACACACTTGTTGGATGGTAACATATATTGTCAGACTGTGATGATGAACGTGGAGCCCAGCCTCTGCCTGTCTTAGCCTGGATGTCTACGCCGACTGAGACTGGGGCAGAGGTACGAACGTACACATGCACACCCCGTGACGTCACACAACAGTCACAGGCCTAAAAGGGATCTCCTATCTAAAGCACATGGATGATACTGTATGCTATGCTATATAACACAGGGATCAGCGACTATGCTGACAAGTTAACATATTGAATTAGACGTTTCGACGACACCTGTGGCTTTTTCAATCTTAAGGTTGAAAACCACAAGTGGTGAAAAATCTTCAATCTTAATTATGTATATGTGCCTTATTCCCACAATCTTTCGGTATTAACATACCAGTGCTTGTACAATTAATTAAAATCTGTCAAAAGCTAAGGTTACCTAAATAATTTTTGCAGATAAATCCTAAGCTACGGGTTTATTATGATGTTATTTCTGTCTGGGGATACATCAGTATGTTTCATATTTAAATGGTAAACAATATCGACAAGTTGATGAGTAAGACATGTGCGATACCAAGAATCTGTATGAACGACAAGTTTCACCTGCGCTGTAGAATTCATCAGTGGAATACAGAGATGAACAACACTTCGGAGATACCAGCCTTGATGGAAGACTAAGCAGAGAACTAAGCTGAGGACAGCTTTAATGCTTACTGAGTTTTTTCTCAATGTACGCGCGTCCCTGATTGTCATGGCAGGTATCCTGCACCGCCTGCCCAGTATGCGACATGCATCATCAGTCAACTAAATTTCAAGTATCTATTTACTGCTATGTCACAGGGGCAGTCAATGTTAAATGAGATGCCCGTGCGTCCTGCCTGATGAGGTTCGACCCCCACAGCCTTTCAGTACTAAGCATTTAAGTAATTCGTCCAGTAGGATTTTCACTAGTATTGTGTTCTGTTCCGATACTCTTATTCCGTCTTCTGTTTGCTTTTTCTATTGGTTTTAGTTCTTCATCTAGGCAAAAAGTATTTGTGGGGTGGGAAGAGGATAAGAATGTGAGGGCGGAAGTAAGCTCCACCCCGAGATTCAACCTAAAGACTAGAAATAAAACCACTTGACTGCAGGTTGAGAGGCAAAGCCCGAGAGCTGAGGAGGAACCTCTGCAGGCGCAATAGGTGAGTAAACAGAAAGAGGTGAGATCAGGCGAGACTGACCTCGGTGTTGAGTGAACACTGATGATGAGGTTGGCAATTGTGATACGTCACTTAGCCAACACACCGACATCTGTTGCCACCCCTTTACACACCAACCCCTAACTTCCACCTCCCTGTTCGTACCCGCCTTTTCTCCCAAACCTGCTAGTCTACCTTTTTCCCTAAGGCCCCAAACCTAACGCCTCGGTCTGCCGCGGAGCACAATCTTGGGTTCAATTCCATAGAACGAAAAAAACATAAGTGGCAAGTTTCCTTGCATCCTTGCTGCTCCTGCCCATCTAGCAGTCAAAATAAGTATCCGTGTGTTAGCCAGTTAGAAAAATTCAGCCCTACCAGAATGTCATATCCTTTGTAAAAAAAAAAAAACTCCGGTTGAGTGCAAGACAACTAAGTGCTTACCACATAGCACTTGATCATTTTACTGCCACTTTCACTCGTATACGTACATCCAAAACAAGATCAAAGGAAATATTACATCTATCAACAATAGTAGCTACCGAAAATATGGGTTCCTTTCAAACTTTGTACATGGTCACAACTTTAGGAAGTCTTAGGACAGTGATTTTCAGTCAGGGGTAAATTTACCCCTTACCTGGAGTTTACCTGGAGAGAGTTCCGGGGGTCAACGCCCCCGCGGCCCGGTCTGAGACCAGGCCTCCTGGTGGATCAGAGCCTGATCAACCAGGCTGTTGCTGCTGGCTGCACGCAAACCAACATACGAGCCACAGCCCGGCTGATCCGGAACTGACTTTAGGTGCTTGTCCAGTGCCAGCTTGAAGACTGCCAGGGGTCTGTTGGTAATCCCCCTTATGTGTGCTGGGAGGCAGTTGAACAGTCTCGGGCCCCTGACACTTATTGTATGGTCTCTTAACGTGCTAGTGACACCCCTGCTTTTCATTGGGGGGATGGTGCATCGTCTGCCAAGTCTTTTGCTTTCGTAGTGGGTGATTTTCGTGTGCAAGTTCGGTACTAGTCCCTCTAGGATTTTCCAGGTGTATATAATCATGTATCTCTCCCTCCTGCGTTCCAGGGAATACAGGTTTAGGAACCTCAAGCGCTCCCAATAATTGAGGTGTTTTATCTCCGTTATGCGCGCCGTGAAAGTTCTCTGTACATTTTCTAGGTCGGCAATTTCACCTGCCTTGAAAGGTGCTGTTAGTGTGCAGCAATATTCCAGCCTAGATAGAACAAGTGACCTGAAGAGTGTCATCATGGGCTTGGCCTCCCTAGTTTTGAAGGTTCTCATTATCCATCCTGTCATTTTTCTAGCAGATGCGATTGATACAATGTTATGGTCCTTGAAGGTGAGATCCTCCGACATGATCACTCCCAGGTCTTTGACGTTGGTGTTTCGCTCTATTTTGTGGCCAGAATTTGTTTTGTACTCTGATGAAGATTTAATTTCCTCATGTTTACCATATCTGAGTAATTGAAATTTCTCATCGTTGAACTTCATATTGTTTTCTGCAGCCCACTGAAAGATTTGGTTGATGTCTGCCTGGAGCTTTGCAGTGTCTGCAATGGAAGACACTGTCATGCAGATTCGGGTGTCATCTGCAAAGGAAGACACGGTGCTGTGGCTGACATCCTTGTCTATGTCGGTAAAAAAATTACATGGCATGGGCTAAATATCTGATGTACCTGATAAGTGAATAACCTGAATAATTTATTTTTTCTGATCTAAATTTTTTTGTATGGAAGTAAGGGGGGGGGGTAAATGGAGAAATACATCAAGCCGAGGGGGTTAATGATAAAGGAAAAGTTGAGAATCCCTGACGTGGGAGATGCAAAACACACTGGGAAGACAGAAAATCGACAAATCACTTAAATTTAACAGTTCGTTGTTGTGTACGAGTTTCCACTGGTGTCAAAAATACGTCTCACAGTCGCTTCACTTAAATGTGGTTGAAGGTTCAGCCTCATTGGAGCGAGGCTGAGCCTTCATCCACAAATATCCTCTAACTAACTGTAACTTGCACCAAGAACTTTTTCCCCCTCCCTTTCTTCCCTCAGATGGACGGGCGGAGCATTGTTGATGCAAGCATCATCATCGTAGTCATTGACAAATAAACATATAAAGCTGAAGCTACCGCATGATAGCCCCGTCTCCTGAGGAAGTCAGCTCGCGTTGACGTTCTCTAGATTTTGTTGTTTAAACGTTAACTATTATGATATACAGCATTATAGTATTCTATTTTTGTTTTACAGTGTATATTGTTAGTAGATTAAAAATATTTAATGTAATGAGCGGTAAATGATTATTCAATCTCCGTGCTCTGTAAGTTCCACCCTTCACCACCTCCCGCCCTCATAAGATAAAACTGTCACATTTCATTATCTGTATGCATGCCATCCTGTGTGATGAAGTGTGGAGGGGGGGGGGTAAAGAAACAGCTAGCTTTGTTTCCACAATATAACTATCAAGTAGAATATGGGAGCAGCACACCGCAGGTATTACACAGGTTTATGATTATTTTACAGAATAGTTAAGTAACACACTGCGATATTTTATTCATCAGCACTGCGGGTGTTCTCACTCGCAGAATATGGTAGTCACACTGCAGGTGCTTCACAGTGTAGCTATCATGTACTGATACTGGTATAATACTTTAGCAGCACAGTACTAGTGTTCGTATTTTTGTAAAATAATATAAAAAAAAAGGTCTTCCTACAGCATTACGCTTAACATCCAGGCCGCGGTAAGCGTGCCCTTCCCTACCCAGTATCAGTCTCCCCCACCTCCCCGTCCTCCCCTCCCGTACGGGCAACTGCCTGGTATTGAGCGCCTCCAACGCCAGCCAAGCTTCCTCCACCTGTCAACTTCCATCCTCACGCCTCCCTGTTTTCCTAGTATCTTTCCCTCCTCTCCCTTTCCTTCTCTCACCCGTCCCTTCCTCACTTTCCTCATCTCACTCGTCCCTTCCCTCCCTACACATTTCTTTCTGTAGGTAGCCTTTGTTCGCACTAGGTAACTTAGAAAAACGTAGCAACACGTGGCTCATGAATTCAGTTTTGTTAAATTACAAGAAAAATATATTCACTTCTTTCTAGATCGCAGTCAACAGGTCTTTCTTCTACCTTTCACTCTCCTTCTCCCTTCCTCTACCACTACCACCACCATCATAGCAGCAACAGTAATAGCATTACCAACAGGAGCAGTAACAGCAACAACAGCAATAAACATCGGAAGAATGTCATATTGAAATGTATAATTAATAATTAAGCCTATAACATGAACAGCGGATGGTCGAAGACTGTGACAAGGACATGATAAAAGGCTGTGTGGCCGCCCACCCCAAGCTGCTGGCTGATACCCACCCCAGGCTGCTGGCTGATACCCACCCCAGGCTGCTGGCTGATACCCACCCCAAGCTGCTGGTTGATACCCGCCCCAGGTTGTTGGTTGATACCCACCCCAGGCTGCTGGCTGATACCCACCCCAAGCTGCTGGCTGATACCCACCCCAGGCTGCTGGCTGATACCCACCCCAGGCTGCTGGCTGATACCCACCCCAGGCTGCTGGCTGATACCCACCCCAGGCTGCTGGCTGATACCCACCCCAGGCTGCTGGCTGATACCCACCCCAGGCTGCTGGCTGATACCCACCCCAGGCTGCTGGCTGATACCCACCCCAAGCTGCTGGCTGATACCCACCCCAGGTTGCTGGCTGATACCCACCCCAAGCTGCTGGCTGATACCCACCCCAGGCTGCTGGCTGATACCCACCCCAGGCTGCTGGCTGATACCCACCCCAGGCTGCTGGCTGATACCCACCTCAGGCTGCTGGCTGATACCCACCCCAGGCTCCTGGCTGGTACCCACCCCAGGCTGCTGGCTGATACCCACCCCAGGCTGCTGGCTGATACCCACCCCAGGCTGCTGGCTGATACCCACCCCAGGCTGCTGGCTGATACCCACCCCAGGCTGCTGGCTGATACCCACCCCAGGCTGCTGGCTGGTACGCACCCCAGGCTGCAGGCTGGTACCCACCCCAGGCTGCTGGCTGGTACCCACCCGAGGCTGCTGGCTGGTACCCACCCCAGACTGCTGGCTGGTACCCACCCCAGGCTGCTGGCTGGAACCCACCCCAGGCTGCTGGCTGGTACCCACCACAGGCTGCTGGCTGATACCCCAGACTGCTGGCTAAGTGGCTGATACCCACTCCAGGCTGCTGGTTGATACCCACCCCAGGGTGCTGGCTGGTACTCACCCTAGGTTGCTGGCTGATACCCATCCCAGGCTGCCGGCTGGTACCCACCCCAGGCTGCTGGCTGGTACCCACCCCAGGCTGCTGGCTGATACTCACCCTAGGTTGCTGGCTGGTACCCACCCCAGGTTGCTGGCTGGTACCCACCCCAGGCTGCTGGTTGATACCCCAGGCTGCTGGCTGATACTCACCCTAGGTTGCTGGCTCGTACCCACCCCAGGCTGCTGGCTGGTACCCACAACAGGCTGCTGGCTGATACCCACCCCAGGCTGCTGGCTGGTACCCACCCCAGGCTGCTGGCTGGTACCCACCCTAAGCTGGTGGCTGGTACCCACCCCAGGCTGCTGGCTGGTACCCACCCCAGGCTGCTGGCTAATACCCACCCCAGGCTGCTGGCTGATACCCCAGACTGCTGGCTAAGTGGCTGATACCCACCCCAGGCTGCTGGCTGGTACTCACCCTAGGTTGCTGGCTGGTACCCACCCCAGGCTGCAGGCTGGTACCCACCCCAGGCTGCTGGCTGATGCTACCCTAGGTTACTGGCTGTTACCCACCCCAGGTTGCTGGCTGGTACCCACCCCAGGCTGCTGGTTGATACTCACCCCAGGCTGCTGGTTGATACCCACTCCAGGCTGCTGGTTGATACTCACCCCAGGCTGCTGATTGATACCCACCCCAGGCTGCTGGTTGATACCCACTCCAGGCTGCTGGTTGATACTTACCCCAGGCTGCTGGCTGATACTCACCCTAGGTTGTTGGCTGGTACCCACCCCAGGCTGCTGGCTGATACTCACCCTAGGTTGCTCGCTGGTACCCGCCCTAGGTTGCTGGTTGATACCCACCCCAGGCTGCTGGTTGATACCCACCCCAGGCTGCTGGTTGATACCCACTCCAGGCTGCTGGTTGATACCCACTCCAGGCTGCTGGCTGGTACCCACTCCAGGCTGCTGGCTGATACTCACCCTAGGTTGCTGGTTGATACCCACCCCAGGCTGCTGGTTGATACCCACCCCAGGCTGCTGGTTGATACCCACCCCAGGCTGCTGGTTGATACCCACTCCAGGCTGCTGGTTGGTACTCACCCAGGCTGCTGGCTGATACTCGCCCTAGGTTGCTGGTTGATACCCACTCCAGGCTGCTGGCTGATACTCACCCCAGGCTGCTGGCTGGTACCCGCCCCAGGCTGCTGGCTGGTACCCACTCCAGGCTGCTAGCTGATACTCGCCCTAGGTTGGTGGCTGGTACCCACCCCAGGCTGCTGGCTGATACTCACCCCAGGATGCTGGCTGGTACCCACCCCAGGCTGCTGGCTGGTACCCACCCCAGCCTGCTGGCGGATACTCACCCCAGGCTGCTGGCTTATACCCCAGGTTGCTGGCTGGTACTCACCCCAGGTTGCTGGCTGGTACCCACCCCAGGTTGCTAGCTGATATTCACCCCAGGCTGCTGGCTGATACCCCAGGCTGCTGGCTGATACTCACCCCAGGCTGCTGGCTGATACTCACCCCAGGCTGCTGGCTGATACTCACCCCAGGCTGCTGGCTGAGACTCAACCCAACCTGCTGGCTGATACCCCAGGTTGCTGGGTGATACCCCAGGCTGCTGGCTGATACCCCAGGTTGCTGGGTGATACCCCAGGCTGCTGGCTGATCCCCCAGGCTCCTGGCTGATACCCCAGGCTGCTGGCTGATACTCACCCCAGGCTGCTGGCTGATACCCCAGGCTGCTGGCTGATACCCCAGGTTGCTGGCTGATACTCACCCCAGGTTGCTGGGTGATACTCACCCCAGGTTGCTGGCTGATACTCACCCCAGGTTGCTGGCTGATACTCACTCCAGGTTGCTGGCTGATACTCACCCCAGGTTGCTGGCTAATACTCACCCCAGGTTGCTGGGTGATACTCAACCCAGGTTGCTGGGTGATACTCACCCCAGGTTGCTGGGTGATACTCACCCCAGGTTGCTGGGTGATACTCACCCCAGGTTGCTGGGTGATACTCACCCCAGGTTGCTGGGTGATACTCACCCCAGGTTGCTGGGTGATACTCACCCCAGGTTGCTGGGTGATACTCACCCCAGGTTGCTGGGTGATACTCACCCCAGGTTGCTGGGTGATACTCACCCCAGGTTGCTGGGTGATACCCCAGGTTGCTGGGTGATACTCACCCCAGGTTGCTGGGTGATACTCACCCCAGGTTGCTGGCTGATACCCCAGGTTGCTGGGTGATAGTCACCCCAGGTTGCTGGGTGATACTCACCCCAGGTTGCTGGGTGATACTCACCCCAGGTTGCTGGGTGATACTCACCCTAGGTTGCTGGGTGATACTCACCCCAGGTTGCTGGCTGATACTCACCCCAGGTTGCTGGCTGATACTCACCCCAGGTTGCTGGCTGATACTCACCCCAGGTTGCTGGCTGATACTCACCCCAGGTTGCTGGGTGATACTCACCCTAGGTTGCTGGGTGATACTCACCCCAGGTTGCTGGGTGATACTCACCCCAGGTTGCTGGGTGATACTCACCCCAGGTTGCTGGGTGATACTCACCCCAGGTTGCTGGGTGATACTCACCCCAGGTTGCTGGGTGATACTCACCCCAGGTTGCTGGCTGATACTCACCCCAGGTTGCTGGGTGATACCCCAGGTTGCTGGGTGATACTCACCCTAGGTTGCTGGGTGATACTCACCCCAGGTTGCTGGCTGATACCCCAGGTTGCTGGCTGATACTCACCCCAGGTTGCTGGCTGATACTCACCCCAGGTTGCTGGCTGATACTCACCCTAGGTTGCTGGGTGATACTCATGAGCCCCAGGTTGCTGGCTGATACTCACCCCAGGTTGCTGGCTGATACTCACCCCAGGTTGCTGGCTGATACTCACCCCAGGTTGCTGGGTGATACCCCAGGTTGCTGGCTGATACTCACCCCAGGTTGATGGCTGGTACTCACCCCAGGTTGCTGGCTGGTACTCACCCCAGGTTGCTGGCTGGTAATCACCCCAGGTTGCTGGCTGATACTCACCCCAGGTTGCTGGGTGATACCCCAGGCTGCTGGCTGATACCCCAGGCTCCTGGCTGATACCCCAGGCTGCTGGCTGATACTCACCCCAGGCTGCTGGCTGATACCCCAGGCTGCTGGCTGATACCCCAGGTTGCTGGCTGATACTCACCCCAGGTTGCTCGGTGATACTCACCCCAGGTTGCTGGCTGATACTCACCCCAGGTTGCTGGCTGATACTCACCCCAGGTTGCTGGCTGATACTCACCCCAGGTTGCTGGCTGATACTCACCCCAGGTTGCTGGGTGATACTCACCCCAGGTTGCTGGCTGATACTCACCCCAGGTTGCTGGCTGATACTCACCCCAGGTTGCTGGCTGATACTCACCCCAGGTTGCTGGCTGATACTCACCCCAGGTTGCTGGCTGATACTCACCCCAGGTTGCTGGCTGATACTCACCCCAGGTTGCTGGCTGATACTCACCCCAGGTTGCTGGCTGATACTCACCCCAGGTTGCTGGCTGATACTCACCCCAGGTTGCTGGGTGATACTCACCCCAGGTTGCTGGGTGATACTCACCCCAGGTTGCTGGGTGATACCCCAGGCTGCTGGCTGATACCCCAGGCTCCTGGCTGATACCCCAGGCTGCTGGCTGATACTCACCCCAGGCTGCTGGCTGATACCCCAGGCTGCTGGCTGATACCCCAGGTTGCTGGCTGATACTCACCCCAGGTTGCTCGGTGATACTCACCCCAGGTTGCTGGCTGATACTCACCCCAGGTTGCTGGCTGATACTCACCCCAGGTTGCTGGCTGATACTCACCCCAGGTTGCTGGCTGATACTCACCCCAGGTTGCTGGCTGATACTCACCCCAGGTTGCTGGCTGATACCCCAGGTTGCTGGCTGATACTCACCCCAGGTTGCTGGCTGATACTCACCCCAGGTTGCTGGCTGATACTCACCCCAGGTTGCTGGCTGATACTCACCCGAGGTTGCTGGCTGATACTCACCCCAGGTTGCTGGCTGATACTCACCCCAGGTTGCTGGCTGATACTCACCCCAGGTTGCTGGGTGATACTCACCCCAGGTTGCTGGGTGATACCCCAGGTTGCTGGGTGATACTCACCCCAGGTTGCTGGGTGATACTCACCCCAGGTTGCTGGGTGATACTCACCCCAGGTTGCTGGGTGATACTCACCCCAGGTTGCTGGGTGATACTCACCCTAGGTTGCTGGGTGATACTCACCCCAGGTTGCTGGCTGATGCTCACCCCAGGTTGCTGGCTGATACTCACCCCAGGTTGCTGGGTGATACTCACCCCAGGTTGCTGGGTGATACTCACCCCAGGTTGCTGGCTGATACTCACCCCAGGTTGCTGGCTGATACTCACCCCAGGTTGCTGGGTGATACTCACCCCAGGTTGCTGGGTGATACTCACCCTAGGTTGCTGGGTGATACTCACCCCAGGTTGCTGGGTGATACTCACCCCAGGTTTCTGGGTGATACTCACCCCAGGTTGCTGGGTGATACTCACCCCAGGTTGCTGGGTGATACTCACCCCAGGTTGCTGGCTGATACTCACCCTAGGTTGCTGGGTGATACTCACCCTAGGTTGCTGGGTGATACTCACCCCAGGTTGCTGGCTGGTACTCACCCCAGGTTGTTGGCTGATACTCACCCCAGGTTGCTGGGTGATACCCCAGGTTGTTGGCTGGTACTCACCCCAGGTTGCTGGCTGATACTCACCCCAGGTTGCTGGGTGATACTCACCCCAGGTTGCTGGGTGATACTCACCCCAGGTTGCTGGGTGATACCCCAGGTTGCTGGCTGATGCTCACCCCAGGTTGCTGGGTGATACTCACCCCAGGTTGCTGGGTGATACCCCAGGTTGCTGGGTGATACCCCAGGTTGCTGGGTGATACTCACCCCAGGTTGCTGGGTGATACCCCAGGTTGCTGGGTGATACTCACCCCAGGTTGCTGGGTGATACCCCAGGTTGCTGAGTGATACCCCAGGTTGCTGGGTGATACCCCAGGTTGCTGGGTGATACCCCAGGTTGCTGGGTGATACCCCAGGTTGCTGGGTGATACCCCAGGTTGCTGGCTGTGATACCCCAGGTTGCTTGGTGATACCCCAGGTTGCTGGGTGATACTCACCCCAGGTTGCTGGGTGATACCCCAGGTTGCTGGGTGATACTCACCCCAGGTTGCTGGGTGATACCCCAGGTTGCTGGGTGATACCCCAGGTTGCTGGGTGATACCCCAGGTTGCTGGGTGATACCCCAGGTTGCTGGGTGATACCCCAGGTTGCTGGCTGATACTCACCCCAGGTTGCTGGGTGATACCCCAGGTTGCTTGGTGATACCCCAGGTTGCTGGGTGATACTCACCCCAGGTTGCTGGGTGATACCCCAGGTTGCTGGGTGATACTCACCCCAGGTTGCTGGGTGATACCCCAGGTTGCTGGGTGATACCCCAGGTTGCTGGCTGATACTCACCCCAGGTTGCTGGGTGATACCCCAGGTTGCTGGGTGATACCCCAGGTTGCTGGGTGATACTCACCCCAGGTTGCTGGGTGATACCCCAGGTTGCTGGGTGATACTCACCCCAGGTTGCTGGGTGATACCCCAGGTTGCTGGGTGATACTCACCCCAGGTTGCTGGGTGATACCCCAGGTTGCTGGGTGATACTCACCCCAGGTTGCTGGGTGATACCCCAGGTTGCTGGGTGATACTCACCCCAGGTTGCTGGGTGATACCCCAGGTTGCTGGGTGATACCCCAGGTTGCTGGGTGATACCCCAGGTTGCTGGGTGATACCCCAGGTTGCTGGGTGATACCCCAGGTTGCTGGGTGATACTCACCCCAGGTTGCTGGGTGATACCCCAGGTTGCTGGGTGATACTCACCCCAGGTTGCTGGGTGATACCCCAGGTTGCTGGGTGATACCCCAGGTTGCTGGGTGATACCCCAGGTTGCTGGGTGATACTCACCCCAGGTTGCTGGGTGATACCCCAGGTTGCTGGGTGATACCCCAGGTTGCTGGGTGATACCCCAGGTTGCTGGGTGATACCCCAGGTTGCTGGGTGATACCCCAGGTTGCTGGGTGATACTCACCCCAGGTTGCTGGGTGATACCCCAGGTTGCTGGGTGATACTCACCCCAGGTTGCTGGGTGATACCCCAGGTTGCTGGGTGATACTCACCCCAGGTTGCTGGGTGATACCCCAGGTTGCTGGGTGATACTCACCCCAGGTTGCTGGGTGATACCCCAGGTTGCTGGGTGATACTCACCCCAGGTTGCTGGGTGATACCCCAGGTTGCTGGGTGATACCCCAGGTTGCTGGGTGATACTCACCCCAGGTTGCTGGGTGATACTCACCCCAGGTTGCTGGGTGATACTCACCCCAGGTTGCTGGGTGATACCCCAGGTTGCTGGGTGATACCCCAGGTTGCTGGGTGATACCCCAGGTTGCTGGGTGGGTGACACCCAACACCAGTGTTAACTTGCTTAACTTATTATATATAAGTTCTTTACGTTGTTGGATTTACTAAGATTATTATTATTATTATTATGATTATTATTATTATACCGTTTACCTGGAGTATACTCGGAGAGGGTTTCGGGGGTCAGCGCCCCCGCGGCCTGGTTTGCGATCAGCCTCGTGGTGGATCAGGGTCTGATCAACCAGGCTGTTACTGCTGGCTGCACGCAAACTGACGTAAGGACCACAGCACGGCTGATCAGGTACTGACTTTAGGTGCCTGTTCAGTGCCTTCTTGAAGGTAGCCAGGGGTCTGTTGGTGGTCCCCCTTATGTATGCTGGGAGGCAGTTGAACAGTCTTGGGGCCCCGGACACTTATTGTGTTGTCTCTCAGTGTACTCGTGGCGCCCCTGCTTTTCATTGGGGAAATGTTTCATCTGCCGAGTCTTTTGCTTTCATAGGGAGTGATTTTCACATGCAAGTTTGGTACCAGTCCCTCTAGGATTTTCCAAGTGTATATTATCATGCATCTTTCTTGCCTGCGGTCCAGGGAATACAAATCAAGGGGAAAGCTCTAACCTGGTTCGACCCTAGGAAGGGGAGTACAAGTACAGTTCCTTGTATCAAGAGCACCTTACTAGTATCAAGGAACCTCAAGCTAAGAGCTCATTTCGAAGCCCCTCCCCTCTCATACTAAGGTACCACGAGCCCAGGATGCCACCCACGACTCTAGGTACCCATTTACTGGTGAATGAATGAGGGTAACAGATATAAGGAGAAATGCCTAACGTTTCCTCCTACTAGGATCGAACCTGCATCCTTCGGTGAAATTAGTTTGTCTGACGCATCATCTGCAGTTTTCCAATAAATACGACAATCATTGTAAAGGTTAAAAATTCTGTATCAAGCGTAAAGTAAATACTTACTGTGCTACACCACCGAGCTGGGAAGATGGCTGCTATTTACAGGCACAATTGCCAGATTCTGTCTGATATGCGAGTGTTGTAATGACGATACTCGCAGTATTCTCCTCTAATCTCCATTTTTTTGTACTAAATTGTAATACTTTGTTACATTAGTTATTTTGATGATTGTGAAATGTGATTGATATATTTATTGACTATTACTCAGCGTCATCTAGTATTGCCATATATTAATTTAATTGCGATTTAATACAATGTAAAGGTAAGCAAAAGATAAAAATACATTTTATAATATATTCCAGATTATTATTTGTATGTGTTTTATTGTGAAATAATGTTTGTTAAAAATTATTTAACCTACACTGTCTGGTCTGTGAGGGTGGTGAGCGAAATGGTAAGAAAACTTGTAGTAAGAAGAAATGAGCGGGAGGAATTGTGCGGAGAGCAGCAGCGCTCCATAAGTCCGCGGCACCGTACCTCTATGTTGGCCAACCTTCTCAAGGAAGGTTCCTTGATGTTGGTGAGGGGCTCTTGATTTAGGGAATTGGATCTGTGCTCCAGTTACCCGAATTAAGCCTGAATGCCTTCCACATCCCCCCCCCCCTAGGCGCTGTATAATCCTCCGGGTTTAGCGCTTTCCCCCTTGATTATAATAATAATAATTTGTTGGCCAAACAATCTAAAGAATTGAAGCTACCTTTTCCTGCCTGGGATCAGACCTGATCTCCTATCATTACGTAGCAGCTGTATGACCTACATTACTTTCTCCCGATGGAAATAACAAGGACTCTAATGGAAATAAATCACTTTGACTTTTTGGCGGGGGGGGGATCCTAGGTAATTTACACATTATTATGACAGTTGTAATCATCCGAAGATAGTGTAATTGTACTTGAATAAACTTATTACTTGCGGGATTATATATTGAGCGACGATCAAGATCGCTGGTGTAGTAGTAGTAAGCATTTGTATTGAATAAAGTGTAAAAATCTGACATGTTTAAAATGCGTACTTGTCCAGTGTTAGGACACTTCAGGGAAACATTTCCTCAGCTGCTTAGGTGTGGAAAGAACGAAGAATTCCAAAGGGGGACACTATACAAAACTTAAGAGGATCATCAAATAGAACGAAAAGAAACGTGGAAGATCTGGAAGAAATGTTGACTGACCTTTCTTTTAAGGAACACGTTAAGGCAAATGTCACGACAGTCAGGAAAATAATGGGGGTGGATAATGAGAACTTTCAAAGAAGGGGAAATAGTGCCATTGGTGATACTTCACATCGTTTGGTTTGTGCTTTCTCGTTTAGAATATTGTTCAGTGATGACGAATTCGTTCAGGGTAGTGAAGATGGAACTGGAACGGATACACAGATCATTTGTACCATGCATAGAGCCAAAGCACTGAAATTACAGTACTGGAAAGCCTCAAGAGTCCTAAATATTTACCTACTGGAGCGGAGGAGAATATATATATATATATATATGCAAAACAACCACTCTGAAAGAATAGAGAAATTCCAAGCATCCAAGGAAGCTATATAAGGGGTCTGGCCAACACCTCACTATCAGATCCCACAACGGTTAAACACCTGACGCGCGCCGACCCAACTGGACAGGTCCTTTGCACAACTCACCCACAAACTATTCTACCCAAGAAAATTTAAAAATTATTATTTGTCCAGTGTATTATTAAATTCTTCCCAAATTCTATTAATTATAAATGGATCTAATTTATATAAACCAAAGGAAATATTCATATTATTGTCAAAACTGCTTTTTATGAAACAAGATTCAATTATATTCCTGTCGACCATGGACTTGCTTGATACTACTTTCTCAACTTTTTGAAAATCAATTGGATGGTTAAAATCTCTTACATGAATAAATAGAGCATTGGAATCTTGTCCAGTTCTAATGCTATATTTATGTTGTTTTAATCTTAGTTCGAGATTTTTACCAGTTTGACCGTAATAAACTTTATCGCAAATTTTACAAGGAATCTTATAGACACATCCATCAGCATTTTGGGGGGAATTCTTTATCAAAAGTTTTTTTTACTGTATCAAGATTTTTTAATACAACTTGAATATTAAAAGTCTTAAGAAGAGAAGGCATATCAACCAAGTTTTCATGGTAAGGGAGAACCAACATATTTTTAATTGAATAAGGCTGGTTGTCCCTTTTTGGATTGTAAAAAGTATTTCTAGCAACTTTAAAAGATTTATCAATTACATTTCTTGGGTATTTTAAATCATTACCAATTTCATAAATTTTGGATATTTCCTCATCTATGAACTCAGGACTACAAATTCGTAAAGCTCTCAAAAACATTGATGAGAAAACAGACAGTTTGACTCTATCTTGATGCGAGGAATAATAGTGGACATAGGAACAGTTATTTGTAGGTTTTCTGTAAATTTTAAATTTGAATTCATTATTACCCTTAATAATTAAAACATTTAGAAAAGGCAATGAGTTATTTTCTTCAAACTCAACAGTAAAGTTTATAGAATGGGCTAAGCTATTTAATTTTCCAAGGAAATGGTGTATATCTACATTTTTGGGCATAAGACACAAAATATCATCAACATATCTGAACCATTTAGCTCTATTAGGGAGGATTGTGTTAAGCAACCTTGTTTCAAAAAATTCCATGTATAGGTTACTAAGAACAGGTGAAAGAGGATTTCCCATTGTCATACCAAACTTCTGAGTGTAAAACTTATCATTAAATACAAATTTTGCATCAACAATGCAAAGTTTAATAAGTTTAATGATAGTAGGAACTGGCAATGGTAAATCATAGTTAACGAGTTCTTCAGATAAGAAACTTAATAAATCATCAACAGGAACTTTCGTAAACAAAGAAGTAACATCAAAACTAACCATGTTAAAATCATTTACTTTCATAGTTCCTTGATAATGTGAATAGTCACGAAAGCGCTTGGAATTTCTCTATTCTTTCAGAGTGGTTGTTTTGCATATTCGAAAATCACCTGTTTACTGTGATCTTATTGCATATATATATATATATATATATATATATATATATATATATATATATATATATATATATATATATATATATTCTCCTCCGCTCCAGTAGGTAAATATTTAGGACTCTTGAGGCTTTTCTAGTACTGTAATTTCAGTGCTTTATATATATTTGTGTGTGTGTGTGTGTGTGTGTGTGTGTGTGTGTGTGTGTGTGTGTAAATTAATTGAGGGCCTTGTCCCAAATCTGCACACTTCCATAACATACTACTGGAGTGAGAGATGTGGGAGGAAGTGCAAAATAAACCCAGTGAAAAGCATGGGTGCCGGAGCACAATAAGAGAACACTGTATCATCATCCGTGCTCCCAAACTGTTCAACATCCTACCAGAAGATCTCACCCCTCAAAGAAGGTTCTGATTTTGGTGAGGGGCTCTTGTTTTAAGGAATTGAACCAATGCTCCTCTAACTTGAATCATTCCTGAATGCCTTCCATTTTCCTAGGCAGTGTATGACCCTTACGGGTTTAGTGCACCCCCATCAGTGTAATAACAGAAGATATCAGAAACACTGCTGGAACAAGTGCAGAAGTCTTAATAGGAAACTAGACGATTATCCACCAAGTGCCAGATCAGTCAAGCTGTGATGGATATGTGGGCCAGTGGGCTGCCAGCAGCAACAGACTGGTTGACCAGGCAAGCACCAGACAAGCTAGGCCCAAGGCCGGGCTCCAGAAGTAAAAAAAAAACTATTGAAACTCATCAAAGGTAAAGTCCAGGTGGAAGAAACGTTTCCTTGTTAAAGTTACTTATCTTTACTCATATCTTCCATAAATATTTTTCCCTCCCTTGGCTACTATGTTGCTTCTTTGACTGGTTATTAACATAGGAAGGCCAAGCAGTCTGCGGCTTTTTTCCCCATGGGGTCCTTGAGGCCCTCTAAAGGTGCAGCATCCATCTGTTGACTAACTCCAGTGCATCTATTTACTGCTAGTTGAACAGGAGCAGTGGGTTGTAGACTTGCCTTCACATTATTGTATGTCTAGTACAATAATTTTGAAATAAACGTTTGTGTCTGTATACATGTCGAACAGTCAAGAAATCAAATGTGTGTCCCATCGGTTGTAAGCCGCTCACTTTGTACACGCATACCACTTTTAATTTAGTCATTTAATATATGCCATTTAAGTGGTAGTTAAGGACTGAATTATCATGAGTGGTCATTCACAAGAGGGTGGTGGTCAGGGAAGATAACATGCTCTAAGGACTGTCTTAAAAACTCTGAGCAGCAGGTGAGTAATATTTAACCTTCAGATAATTGCTCCCCCGGGAGTACTTCCGTCTTGGTCAGGTGATGAATGATCGGTCAAATGTTCCTGTTCACTTTCAGTTGTTTTAGTGTTTAGCTGTTATGTTTAGTTTTACCTGATATTTTAGTTGGTTTAGCTTTTAGGGTATTTTATTGTTTACTTGTAATTATTTTTTTAGGCATTTTATAAAGGGGAGATTATCAGATGTGAGGGATAACTGCTGAACTACATGATTAACTGTTATGTGAGGTTTGGGTGGGCGTGTAGCAGCAGCCACTGGCGCAGATCTTACTGGCGCTAATAACATAATGGAGAGAGCCATTCAGGGAGGGAGGGTACGAGCGAAGTAGCAAACACATCCCATGGTATACCATAGCTGCTCCAACCTCCCTCATTCCCAGTCATTCAGCTCAGCACCTACCACCTCCCCCCCCCTCTCTCTCTCAAACACACACACTCACACACACACACACACACACACACACACACACACACACACACGCACACACACACACACACACACACACACACACACACACACACACACACACACAGGCCTAGTGTCTAATCGACATGTGCCTAGGACAAAATGGTAACTAACTAACACACACACACACACACACACACACACACACACACACACACACACACACACACACACACACACACACACACACACACACACACACACACAGGGGTCAGCCCAAGGACTGGTCCTGTTTCTGGTTTTTGTGAACGATATGGCGGAAGGAATAGACTCCGAAGTGTCGTCGCTGTCTGCAGATGATGTGAAGTTGATGAGAATTCAGTCGGACGGGGACCAGGAAGAACTACAAAGGGATCCGGACAGACTGCAGACCTGGTCCAGCAACTGGCTCCTGGAGTTCAACCCCACCAAGTGCAAAGTCATGAAGATTGGGGAAAGGCAAAGACCGCAGACGGAGTACAGGCTATGTCCCGTTGGGTTCGGTAACGTGGATTGGGTAAGGATACTCACATAGGCAATAATGGAGTATAATGGAGTATAATTAAAACGGAATATATGAGAAGCGCCAAGCCTGACCTGCCTGTCTACTCCCTATCCTTTCGACTGACTCACGAATGATGCCTAGGGGTGAGCGGCGTTCAAAAACATGATATGGTCAAACCATACCACGGGCGGGGGTAGAACCCGCGATCAGAGAGTCTCAAAACTCCAGACCGTCGCGTTAGCCACTGGACCAGCTAGCCACAATAAGATTCGTCGAACTAGGGTTCTATCCCCGCCTATGGTATGGTTTGTTTGCAATCGTGTCATTACGATTTCGTGAGTCATGCTATGGTCAACTGTAACAGTGAATAACAAGTGATTCACACAGACGGTTGGTAGCAAGTCACTACTGACACTGGTAACTGGTTACTGGGAACTGGTACTACTGAGATCTAGGGGGGTCAGAGACTACAAACCTTGCTTAAGGAAAAGGACCTTGGGGTGAGTATAACACCGGGCACACCTCCTGAGGCCCACATCAGCCAAAAACTGCTGCAGCTTACGGGCACCTAACAAACTTCCGACATCTTAACAAGGAATCGTTCAGGACCCTGTACACTGTGTACGTTAGGTCCATATTGGAATATGCAGCACAAGTTTGGAACTCACGCCTAGCCAGGCACATAAGGAAACTAGAGATAGTGCAAAAGTTTGCAACTAGACTGGTTCTAGAGCTAAGGGGTATGTCCAACGGGGAGAGGTTAAGGGAAATCGACCTGACGACACTAGAAGACAGGAGAGATGGGGGGGGATATGATAACGACATATAAAATACTGAGAGTAATCGACAAGGTGGACAAAGACACGATGTTCCAGAGATGGGACACAGCAACAAGGGTTCACAATTGGAAGTTGAAGAGTCAGATGAGCCACAGGGATGATAAGAAGTATTTATTCAGTCATAGAGTTATCAGGATGTGGAATAGTCTGGAAAGTGAGGTAGTGGAGGCAGGTACCATACATAGCTTTAAGAAGAGGTACGATAAAACTCATGGAGCAGGGAGAGTGGACGTAGTAGTGGCCAGTGAAGAGGCGGGGCCAGGAGCTGTGAGTCAACCCCTGCAACTATAACTAGGTGAGTACACACACACACACACACACACACACACACACACACACACACATGGCAGGCAAATCTTGTGTCACAAAGCTTCTGGAGTTTTATGAAAAAGTAACAAAAGTAAGACACAAGAGAGAGGGTTGGGTTGATTGCATCTTCTTGGACTGCAAGAAGGCCTTCGACACAGTTCCTCACGAGAGATTAGTGCAGAAGCTAGAGGATCAGGCGCATATAACAAGAAGGGCATTGCAATGGATCAGAGAATACCTGACAGGGAGGCAATAACGGGACATGGTACGTGATGAGGTATGACAGTGGGTACCTGTGACGAGCGGGGTCCCACAAGGGTCGGTCCTAGGACTAGTGCTATTTTTGGTATATGTGAATGACATGATGGAAGGGATAGACTCAGAAGTGTCCCTGTTTGCAGATGATGTGAAGTTAATGAGAATTAAATCGGATAAGGATCAGGCAGGACTTCAAAGAAACCTGGATAGGCTGGACACCTGGTCCAGCAACTGGCTTCTCGAATTTAACCCCGCCAAATGCAAAGTCATGAAGATCGGGGAAGGGCAAAGAAGACCGCAGATGGAGTATAGGCTAGGTGGCCAAAGATTGCAAACCTCGCTCAAGGAGAAAGATCTTGGGGTGAGTATAACACCGAGCACGTCTCCGGAAGCACACATCAACCAGATAACTGCTGCAGCATATGGGGGCCTGGCAAACCTGAGAATAGCGTTCCGATACCTTAGTAAGGAATCATTCAAGACACTGTACACTGTGTACGTCAGGCCCATACTGGAGTATGCAACACCAGTTTGGAACCCACACTTGATCAAGCACGTCAAGAAATTAGTGAAAGTGCAAAGGTTTGCGACAAGGTTAGTTCCAGAGCTAAGGGGAATGTCCTACGAAGAAAGGTTAAGGGAAATCGGCCTGATGACACTGTAGGACAGGAGGGTTAGAGGAGACATGATAACGACATACAAAATACTGCGTGGAATAGAAAAGGTGGACAGGGACAGGATGTTCCAGAGAGGGGACACAAACAAGGGGTCACAATTGGAAGTTGAAGACTCAGATGAGTCAAAGGGATGTTAGGAAGTATTTCTTCAGTCATAGAGTAGTCAGGAAGTGGAATAGTCTAGCAAGTGAGGTAGTGGAGGCAGGAACCATACATAACTTTAAGATGAGGTATGATAAATCCCATGGATCAGGGAGAGGACCCAGTAGCGCTCAGTGAAAAGGCGGGGCCAGGAGCTGAGTCTCGACCCCTGCAACCACAATTAGGTGAGTACGTACACACACACACACACACACACACACACACACACACACACACACACACACACACACACACACACACACACACACACACGATCAGTGAAGAGGCGGGGCCAGGAGCTCGGACTCGACCCCCGCAACCTCAACTAGGTGAGTACACGCATACATACACACACACACACACACACACACACACACACACACACACACACACACACACACACACACACACACACACACACACACACACACATACACACACATACACACACATACACACACACACAGAGGAGAGAGGGAGACGGGGCTCCTTGGCTGGCTTCAGGTGGCCCCTAGAATTTAACCCCAGCAAGTTCAAAGTTATGAAGATTGGGGAAGGGCAAAAACGACCGCAGACGAAGTACAGGCACCGGGGGCATACGTTAACCTTATTCAAGAAGTACCTTAGTATGACCATTGTACCGACCATATCTCCGGAGGCGCACATCAACCAAATAACTGCTGCAGCAAACGCGCGTCTGGCAAATCAAGGATTAGCTTTCGGGAACCTACGTGAGTAAGGAGTCATTTACAACTCTTTATACGGCGTATTTCAGGCTCATATTGGATTATGCAGCACCACTATGTAGCCCACACCTGCTCCGGCATGTCAAAAAACTGGAGAAATTCCTGAGGTTTGCATTGAGGTAAGTGTATGTCCGATGGTATGTCCGGAGGTAATTGTATGTCCGATGAGAAGAGATAAGGGAGATAATCCTAATGGTATTAGAGGAAAGGAGGACTAGGGGCGATGTGATAACGTACAAAATGCTGAGAGGAATTGATAAGGTGGACAAGGACAGATTGTTTGATATGGGAAACGGTAACACGAGGACACAAATGAGTCAGAGTTACGGAATATTTCTTCAGCCACAGAGTGGTCAGGAAGTGGAACGACCTGGACGGTGGAGTGGTTAAGGAAAAAGCCTAGAGTTTCTTTTGGAGGCCGTCGCCCCCGCGGTCCGGTCCTGGACCAAGCTACTTGGTTGCTAACCTGATCTATCAAGCTTTTGGTGCTTACTGCTCGCAGTCCAACGTATAAACCACTATCCGGCTGATCAAAAACTCCTCTTGAAGACCGCCAGGGGTCTGCTGGTAATTCCCTTATGTATGAAGGGAAGGTGTTGAAGAGTCGACAAGGCAAGATTGGATCCTGTAGCGGAGAGCGAAGAGTCTGGACCAGGAGCCGAGTTTCGACCCCTGCTACCACATATAGGTGAATTCACCCTCCCCTTCCCCTACACTAATCCACCCACAATGAAGAACATCAAAGGAACACTGGATACGAAATAGAGGAGGTCCACCTACCATTTAAAGAACACAATAAGGAAAGTGCCACGGAGGCCAGAAAATGGCAGGATAGATAATGAGAACTTTCATAACAAGAGAAATAATACCATTGATGACACTATTCAAATTGTTTGTGCTCTCCTGTTTAGTGTTGTCCGATGTTGACACCGCCATTTAAAGCAAGGAAGAAATCACAGCTGGAAAAGATAAGGATCATTTTCCTGCACAGATAGTCAACGAAGTATTAAACTATTCTGATCAGCGCTGTATGACCCTTACGGGTTTAGGTAGGTAGGTTGGTTATGATTATAATAATTAAACTGTTGCGAATGCCTCAAAGTACTGTGAATGTACCCTAAAAAAAACAGATACCTGATAATATATACCTGAAAAGTACATTAGGGACTAGTCCCAAGTGAGCATACTCTCATTAAGTACCGGAGTGAGAGATAGAAGTGTCAACTAGATCCAGTGAAAAGCATGGATACTATGGGCACAATAAGGATATACTGTGTCAACATCCTTGTTCCAAGACCAGGATCTGCTACCAGCAAATATCAGAAATATTGCTGTAGAAATTTTCAAGACGGAAACTGGCTAACAACTTCCGCAAGGAGAGATCAACCAGGTACAATGGCCAGCAGGCTGCCAACAGCAGCAGCCTCGCTGAATAAGTAATTAACAAAAGCCTGGCCCCAGGCCGGGTACGAGGGCAGAAAAAAAAAACTAAACCTGTCACAGGTATGCCATATACATAGTATGTATATGGTATACCTGTATGCGCTGCATACATAGTATGTAGCGCATATAAATACAGGCCGTTAGCATGAATAAATATACACATACTGTGCACACACAAGCATGCATACATACATACAACCATACATAAGCATGAGAATACATACATAAAGGTATACAAATGCACAATCATAACAATTGTATGACTAATCCTTTTGCGTGCATTAAGGTAGATGGGGCTGGGCTATGGAACACTGGGATACCTTTCTGGGATCACGCATTTACTGATACACATCTAGTTACACTTTGTCATAGCATGGCGGATTGAATCAGTACACCGGCGTACCTTAATGGAGCACACCATGTTAGTTGATTCTGGCCAGTTTGTTCTTCAGAACGGTAAACTGTATGGGAGTGAGGACACCTCAGAGTAGTGTGTATACACATCTGTATGACTCAGTGTGTGTATAGAGTATGTTATATCGGCAGGTTGTTGGAAAAAGACGAAATGGAAACACTTGGACATTTTATTGGAAACGTTTCGCTCCTGGGACTTTAGTCATTCCAAACGTTTCGAGTGTCTAAGATGTCAACACCGAGACGTTTCTAGTAAAATGCCTTAGTGTTTGCATGTTGTGTCTTCCAACTTTAATCCCTGTTTAAGTGGTTAAAGTAAACTGGTGGTGCACAGGTAATGTGTAACCATAATGACCCTCGTGTAGTCGATAGCCTTTAAATTTAACCCAGTTAGCTACCTAACCAACCCCGGGATGCGCTCAACCCGTGTTGATCCATGTATCTTGTATTTCCTCTTAAGCAATACTTCACCTCTTTACCAATTCATCGAGTACCAGTGTACCTTGGTTGTGTTGTACTGCATATCATGAATGACTAAACCCGTGTAGGTCATTGAGCGGGAGTGGTGGAGGCTTGAGCCTCCGTCCGCTAATCACAGCTCGAGCGTTAACCACTCAAACAAACAAGCTTTATTTCTTTATGCAGTATACAAAATGTAGTTTACATGTAATAAAATATTACGCACAAAAGGAAGCCACTAACATGCAATGCATTTCGGGCTCTTGATTGTTCAACTGTTATCCAGCCTGACGAAAGACCCCTCTCACGTCAACGAAGGTATAGAGTACTGTGCTGTGCTGTTCACAAGGTCTTGATTCAGTGTGCAGCCTTTCTTTCGATTTTTTTGTCTTCTAGAGCAGCGGCGATCAAAACGTGGATCGCGATCTAGCACTTGGTCGCAGAGCAGTTTTAGCAGATAGCTGGATGAGCAATTATTGATGCAGATTACAGAGTTGGAAGACGTGGTGTAAGTGAAGCTGTTTCACATAACCTATCAAGACTGAGGGATTATACTCTTCCATCTGTGGATTTATCCATAATTCTCTATATTGGAGTGAGGAAGCCACTGTGTAATAAAACGTTTCCATTAAAAAAAAAAAAAACCCAGGTGTTGCATGTGTCTAATTTATTACTAAACTAGTGTGTTGTCCCGGCGTGACCTTGCCACCAGCCTCTCAAAGGTGTCTCACTCATCTCGCGCACACAAATAACCTACAAAAAAGTGTAGCCAAGACACTACTGCACACATTGCTTTAGGACTTGGCACTTATTCACGCAGAGCTAAATCTGCCATTTTTTCCGAACACAATATTAATTTAAAATTGTCCTACTACTTCATGGTGTCCTAACAATTTATTAGTATCGTTATTTTCGTCATTAGCGAGCTTGTTATATCTCTGACTCCCTCATCTACAGTATATATATCGGTAATATAGATTGCCGACAAGGAGACTAACACTGACCCCAGTGGAACGCTACCTTTGACGGGGTCTTATCCATCCATGTAAGAATGTTTATACCGTGTGGAACTCTAGATAAGGCCTAGGTTAAATTAATTAGTGACTGGGCTTGCTTGAGTTTAAGTAGCACCTTCGTAGAGCACGAATCGGGAAAATCTACTCCAGCTATCCTCCACTTTATTGTTTTGACCAAGTGAAAACACGGGTTTAGGAGTAGGAAAATTCGAAATCCTTCAGAGGCATACACCGAATTGTGGGGATGTCTTTTACCCAACACTTGACTTCTTCCTAAGTTTCTCATACATTTTCATAGCACTATCAAATACATGTGCTGTGTGTACCCTGACCCAGTATTAGTTTATCCACCCTTTGGTTCAATAGATCCAGGAGTGGGTTAGCCCGTCTCCACGCATAGCACAAGGACGTGCAGTTTTGTTGGATGGTGAAGTGAAGTGAAGGCTGCTCACTCTACAGCAGACTTCTGCCTCAAAATGAATGCATTGACACAGTACATACATACATATAGTATATGATCTTGGGAAATGGTGGGTCTGGTAGGAGCTGTAGAGAAGCTAGTTACAGGATTTGGCAAGACTTGGATGTTAGGCCCTCCTCTTTCAGCAGAAATAGTCACTTTGAGACAAATTTGTGTCGATTGGGGATCGGTTATGGCGTTATGCACACCTCACTCATAGTTAAGTGAGGCTAGGTTTGTCAGGAAACAGGACAAGTGTTTCCTGACGCGGGTCTTAGTCATATGATGACCCGTCGCTGGAGCTTTTGGTCATCTGACAGAGGCTTTCCGCTGGCTTACCGGTCCACCCCTTTAAAAATTAGGGTTATAGCCACCGTTTGCTGACGTTCCTGCCCCCCATCCCCCGCCCCGTCCCTAGTGGCTTGCGGCTGACTGTTTATCACATTTTGACTTGGTCCACGGTTTAGGCCTTTTCCCTTTCGTCGCGGCTTAATAATTGCTGGAGAACTTAAAATAGTCTTTTTGCCATTAAAAATTTAATAGAGTTTTTAACTGATGTTGGATATTTTAACTTAGTGTAATATTTGTGTTGTGTTTATTTATGCTTAGTTTTTATTGTTTATTTTTATCTTTGTTTATCTTGTGTATGTTATATTTATGTATTTTATTGCTAAAATTGATGTTTCAAAACTGTGTACCTACCTACGTAGTTACATAATAATTCTCAGGATGCAACCCGCTGCTTTTCACTGGGTTTATTTTTGAGTTCCCTCCTATATCTCTCTAGTATGTTGTTTTATAATATATACGTGGAAGGTACTTGAGACCTAGTCCTAAATCTGCACACTGCCATAACATACTGGAGTGAGTCTTCACGAAGAAACTAGACAAGTAACTCTACCAACTGCCAGATCAACCAGGCTGTGATGGATATGTTGGCCAGCGGGCCGCCAGCGGCACGAGCCTGGTTGACCAGACAAACTTGGTTCAGGGCCGGGCTCCGGAAGCAGAAAAATTCGCGAAACTTATCAAAGAAACATACATAATGAACCACTAGATGAGCTGAAGCGGCAGAGGTGCAAGCACACTTACCCATACATTTCACTTGATGTGGAAATCAACTGGTCTTGGGTTTATGAGGCGATCTACGGGTCAGAGGGTTCAGTAGCAGGGTGGGGAGGTATGTGAGGGGTGACTGAGGGGTTACGTAAGGCCCCACCCTCCCTCCAGCGAGCACAGGGCGTAGCAACACTGCTTCAAATGTGATGGAGGCGCGCCTCCCGCACGCCAGATGCTGCTCACTACAGAACCTGGCAAGACCACTGGTCATGGGAGGCAGGTGAGGCGCTGTACTTACAAACACACACACACACACACACACACACACACACACACACACACACACACACACACACACACACACACACACACACACACACACACACACACAGTTTTGTTCCCAAGGGAAACGGAAATAATAGGAAGACCAAAACGAGTCCTTGGTTTACCCGAAGGTGTAGGGAGGCAAAAATTAAGTGCAACAGAGAATGGAAAAGGTACAGGAGGCATAGGACCCAGGAAAACAAGATTAGTAGAAGAGCCAGAAACGAGTATGCACAGATAAGGAGGGAGGCCCAGCGACAGTATGAAAACGACATAGCATCGAAAGTCAAATCTGACCCGAAACTGCTGTATAGCCACATTAGGAGGGAGACAACAGTCAAGGACCAGGTGATAAGGCTGAGGAAAGAAGGTGGAGAACTCACAAGAAACGATCAAGAGGTATGTGAGGAGCTCAACACGAGATTTAAGGAAGTATTTACAGTAGAGACAGGAAGGACTCTGGGGGGACAGACCAGATGGGGACACCAGCAAGGAATACACCAACAAGTGTTGGACGACATACATACAGATGAGGAGGAGGTGAAGAAACTGCTAAGGGACATCGATACCTCAAAGGCAATGGGACCAGACAACATCTCCCCGTGGGTCCTTA
>NC_091343.1:4208113-4290613 GCF_038502225.1 Cherax quadricarinatus | reverse complement strand
ATGAAAAAGCCAGGATGAGCCCATGGTTCACCCAAAGATGCAAGGAGGCAAAAACCAAGTGTGCTAGGGAATGGAAGAAATATAGAAGGCAAAGGACCCAGGAGAATAAGGAGAGCAGTCGTAGAGCCAGAAACGAATATGCACAGATAAGAAGGGAGGCCCAACGTCAGTATGAAAACGACATAGCAGCAAAAGCCAAATCTGACCTGAAGCTGTTATACAGCCACATCAGGAAGAAAACAACCGTTAAGGACTAGGTAATCAGGCTAAGGAAGGAAGGAGGAGAGACAACAAGAAATGACCGTGAAGTATGTGAGGAACTCAACAAGAGATTCAAAGAAGTGTTCACAGAGGAGACAGAAGGGGCTCCAGAAAGACGGAGAGGTGGGGTACACCACCATGTGCTGGACACAGTACACACAACCGAGGAAGAAGTGAAGAGGCTTCTGAGTGAGCTAGATACCTCAAAGGCAATGGGGCCAGATAACATCTCTCCATGGGTCCTGAGGGAGGGAGCAGAGGCGCTATGTGTACCCCTAACAACAATATTCAATACATCTATCGAAACAGGGAGATTGCCTGAGGCATGGAAGACAGCAAATGTGGTCCCAATCTTTAAAAAAGGAGGCAGACATGAAGCACTAAACTACAGACTAGTGTCACTGACATGTATAGCATGCAAAATCATGGAAAAGATTGTCAGGAGAAGAATGGTGGAACATCTAGAAAGGAATGATCTCATCACCAACAGCCAACATGGTTTCAGAGATGGGAAATCCTGTGTCACAAACCTACTGGAGTTCTATGACATGGTGACAGCAGTAAGACAAGAGAGAGAGGGGTGGGTGGATTGCATTTTCTTGGACTGCAAGAAGGCTTTTGACACAGTACCACATAAGAGATTAGTGCAAAAACTGGAGGACCAAGCAGGGATAACAGGGAAGGTACTGCAATGGATCAGGGAATACTTGTCAGGAAGACAGCAGCGAGTAATGGTACGTGGCGAGGTGTCAGAGTAGGCACCTGTGACCAGCGGGGTCCCACAGGGGTCAGTCCTAGGACCAGTGCTGTTTCTGGTATTTGTGAACGACATGACGGAAGGAATAAACTCCGAGGTGTCCCTGTTTGCAGATGACGTGAAGTTGATGAGAAGAGTTCATTCGATCGAAGACCAGGCAGAACTACAAAGGGATCTGGACAGGCTGCAGACCTGGTCCAGCAACTGGCTCCTGGAGTTCAATCCCACCAAGTGCAAAGTCATGAGGATTGGGGAAGGGCAAAGAAGACCGCAGACGGAGTACAGTCTAGGGGGCCAGAGACTACAAACATCACTCAAGGAAAAAGATCTTGGGGTGAGTATAACACCAGGCACATCTCCTGAAGCGCACATCAACCAAATAAATGCCGCAGCATATGGGCGCCTGGGAATCGTTCAGGACCCTGTACACCGTGTACGTTAGGCCCATATTAGAGTATGCGGCACCAGTTTGGAACCCACACCTAGCCAAGCATGTAAAGAAACTAGAGAAAGTGCAAAGGTTTGCAACAAGACTAGTCCCAGAGTTAAGAGGTATGTCCTATGAGGAGAGGTTAAGGGAAATCAACCTGACGACACTGGAGGACAGGAGAGAGAGGGGGGACATGATAACGACATACAAAATACTGAGAGGAATTGACAAGGTGGACAAAGACAGGATGTTCCAGAGACTGGACACAGCAACACGGGGACACAGTTGGAAGCTGAAGACACAGATGAATCAAAGGGATGTTAGGAAGTATTTCTTCAGCTACAGAGTAGTCAGGAAGTGGAATAGTTTGGGAAGCGATGTAGTGGAGGCAGGATCCATACATAGCTTTAAGCAGAGGTATGATAAAGCTCATGGTTCAGGGAGAGTGACCTAGTAGCGACCAGTGAAGAGGCGGGGCCAGGAGCTTGGGCTCGACCCCTGCAACCTCAACTAGGTGAGTACAACTAGGTGAGTACACATCATACATACATACATACATACACACACACACACACACACACACACACACACACACACACACACATACACACACACACACACACACACACACACACACACACACACACACACACACATATACACACACACACACACACACACACACACACACACACACACACACACACACACACACACACACACACACACACACAATGAGTTATTTTCTTCAAACTCAACAGTAAAGTTTATAGAATGGGCTAAGCTATTTAATTTTCCAAGAAAATGGTGTATATCTACATTTTTGGGCATAAGACACAAAATATCATCAACATATCTGAACCATTTAGCTCTATTAGGGAGGATTGTGTTAAGCAACCTTGTTTCAAAAAATTCCATGTATAGGTTACTAAGAACAGGTGAAAGAGGATTTCCCATTGCCATACCAAACTTCTGAGTGTAAAACCTATCATTAAATACAAATTTTGCATCAACAATGCAAAGTTTAATAAGTTTAATGATAGTAGGAACTGGCAATGGTAAATCATAGTTAACGAGTTCTTCAGATAAGAAACTTAATAAATCATCAACAGGAACTTTCGTAAACAAAGAAGTAACATCAAAACTAACCATGTTAAAATCATTTACTTTCATAGTTCCTTGATAATGTGAATAGTCACGAAAGCGCTTGGAATTTCTCTATTCTTTCAGAGTGGTTGTTTTGTATATTCGAAAATCACCTGTTTACTGTGATCTTATTGCATATATATATATATATATATATATATATATATATATATATATATATATATATATATATATATATATATATATATATATATAATTTCTCCTCCGCTCCAGTAGGTAAATATTTAGGACTCTTGAGGCTTTTCTAGTACTGTAATTTCAGTGCTTTATATATTTGTGTGTGTGTGTGTGTGTGTGTGTGTGTGTGTGTGTGTGTGTGTGTGTGTGTGTGTAAAGTACTTGAGGGCCTTGTCCCAAATCTGCACACTTCCATAACATACTACTGGAGTGAGAGATGTGGGAGGAAGTGCAAAATAAACCCAGTGAAAAGCATGGGTGCCGGAGCACAATAAGAGAACACTGTATCATCATCCGTGCTCCCAAACTGTTCAACATCCTACCAGAAGATCTCACCCCTCAAAGAAGGTTCTGATTTTGGTGAGGGGCTCTTGTCCTAAGGAATTGAACCAGTGCTCCTCTAACTTGAATCATTCCTGAATGCCTTCCATTTTCCTAGGCAGTGTATGACCTTTACGGGTTTAGTGCACCCCCATCAGTGTAATAACAGAAGATATCAGAAACACTGCTGGAACAAGTGCAGAAGTCTTCAATAGGAAACTAGACGATTATCCACCAAGTGCCAGATCAACCAAGCTGTGATGGATATGTGGGCCAGTGGGCTGCCAGCAGCAACAGACTGGTTGACCAGGCAAACACCAGACAAGCTAGGCCCAAGGCCGGCCTCCAGAAGTAAAAAAAAAAACTATTGAAACTCATCAAAGGTAAAGTCCAGGTGGAAGAAACGTTTCATTGTTAAAGTTACTTATCTTTACTCATATCTTCCATAAATATTTTTCCCTCCCTTGGCTACTATGTTGCTTCTTTGACTGGTTATTAACATAGGAAGGCCAAGCAGTCTGCGGCTTTTTTCCCCATGGGGTCCTTGAGGCCCTCTAAAGGTGCAGCATCCATCTGTTGACTAACTCCAGTGCATCTATTTACTGCTAGTTGAACAGGAGCAGTGGGTTGTAGACTTGCCTTCACATTATTGTATGTCTAGTACAATAATTTTGAAATAAACGTTTGTGTCTGTATACATGTCGAACAGTTAAGAAATCAAATGTGTGTCCCATCGGTTGTAAGCCGCTCACTTTGTACACGCATACCACTTTTAATTTAGTCATTTAATATATGCCATTTAAGTGGTAGTTAAGGACTGAATTATCATGAGTGGTCATTCACAAGAGGGTGGTGGTCAGGGAAGATAACATGCTCTAAGGACTGTCTTAAAAACTCTGAGCAGCAGGTGAGTAATATTTAACCTTCAGATAATTGCTCCCCCGGGAGTACTTCCGTCTTGGTCAGGTGATGAATGATCGGTCAAATGTTCCTGTTCACTTTCAGTTGTTTTAGTGTTTAGCTGTTATGTTTAGTTTTACCTGATATTTTAGTTGGTTTAGCTTTTAGGGTATTTTATTGTTTACTTGTAATTATTTTTTTAGGCATTTTATAAAGGGGAGATTATCAGATGTGAGGGATAACTGCTGAACTACATGATTAACTGTTATGTGAGGTTTGGGTGGGCGTGTAGCAGCAGCCACTGGCGCAGATCTTACTGGCGCTAATAACATAATGGAGAGAGCCATTCAGGGAGGGAGGGTACGAGCGAAGTAGCAAACACATCCCATGGTATACCATAGCTGCTCCAACCTCCCTCATTCCCAGTCATTCAGCTCAGCACCTACCACCTCCCCCCCTCTCTCTCTCTCTCAAACACACACACTCACACATTCACACACACACACACACACACACACACACACACACACACACACACACACACACACACACACACACACACACACACACACACACACACACAGGCCTAGTGTCTAATCGACATGTGCCTAGGACAAAATGGTAACTAACTAACTAACTAACACACACACACACACACACACACACACACACACACACACACACACATACACACACATTTGATGTCTCGAGACGCATCTAGAGCGCTTATGAAAGTGTATCGTAATAAACCTCAGTAGTCTATAACAAATTACACGTAGAGCAGGTGGCTCTCGACCCCATGGCAGGGAAGGCCTAAACGAAATCGTAATAACACGATTTGAAACAAATCACAAAAGGGGTGGTGGCCTACCCCTTCTGCAATTTGTTTGAAATTGATAAGATTCTGCGAGTCGTGAGAGAGTAGTGTAGAACATTAAACACACTCCAAAGTATTTCTCATATCTTATTGACGAAAGCTGTATAATCCTCCGGGTTTAGCGCTTCCCCCTTGATTATAATAATAATAATTATTGACGAAAATTTGGTACTGAGTTTTAGTATTTAAATAGCATGGCACTGTTGATTGCAAGTACGGAGGTAAGCTGGATGCCTGGGCTTCAAGTATTGATTTTTGTGTATCTTGGTGCTAGTACAAGGTCATGGTGTAGGTCGGGCAACATCCTAGCCTCCCCAGAGATATTCTTAAACAATATAATCACAGTTAAACCATACTGATGTAAATACATTTCAAAAGATACTGATATAAACACGGTTCAAAAGTTACCAATATAAACACAGTTCAAAAGATACTTATATGTATACAGCTCAAAATATACTAATATAAACACAGTTCAAGGATATGGATCAACTCATTTCGAGCCGAGCCTTATCTAAGGTACTACCATTACTATCACTCACCAGTAGGCCTTACACAACAGTTGGGTAAAACCCGGATTTTTATTTGCTGCTATATGAACAGGGCAACAGATGTAAGGTGACTTGACCTACCCAGTGTCTCTACTTCCCCAGACTGAAGCTGGATTCTTTGGTTTTGAGCAGAAGGCTTGCCACCAAGCTGTGTTGTTTTGTACATGTTGCTTCCCCCTCCTGACTTTGATTTACCTTACCAGAGTGGCGAGATGTTGAGCAGGCTGAGTGTCCCAGTGCTGGATTTCCTTACCCAGGTGTTGGAGTTGGGGCGGTAGTAGTGCCTGACTGAGAACCAAACGACTAATTTTTTTTTTTAGGCGTAAGTGGGGAAATTTATCATTTCGTCAAAATTTTACTGCACCTGTAGCTTATGACTTTGAACGAATTATAGATAGTTTAAATTTAAGCAGATTCGTATCATCCTTTTGTGGACGATACTAAAATAACCATGAAAATCGCCTTGGCAGAAGACACGGAAAATTTGAAAGCAGATATCAACACTGTCTTCCAGTGGGTAATAGAAAGTAACATGTTCAGTAGTGACAAATTCCAAGTTCTCAGATATAGAAATAACTAAATATATTTCCGTCGTTGAGTGATCCGAAAAAGTTATCCCAGTTTCCAGTAATCCCAGCTCCGTCTACCTCAATATATGCAAAAGGAATAGAAGTTATAATTAATAATATATAAATGAAAGAAAATTGAAGGCCGAGTCCTATATCTACATACTTCCTAACATGCTGTAGAGAGAGACGGAGGCAGTCTAAAATAGAACCAGTGAAAAGCAGGGTAGCCACGGGTACAATAAGTGAACATTGTGCCAACACCCGCGATCCAAGGCTATTAAAGTCTACAACCCGTAGATATCAGAAATATTGCTTCAGCAAGTGTGGAAGTCTTCAAGAGGAAAACGGATTGCTACCTTTGCCAAGTGCCAGAGCGACCAGGCTGTGATGGCTGCGGCCAGCGGGCCGCTAATAACAAGAGCCTGGTGGAACAGTCCATCAACAGAAAAGCCTGTCTCCAGGCTGTACTACGAGGATACAACAACTCTCGAAACCGGTCACAGGTATATCACAGATATCTGTAATTAGTCATGATAAAAGCGTCTTGGTATTGAAATCATGGAGGTCAACTCGTCATCGTCTATTGTTACACGTTCTTGCCCTGCTATAATAGGTTGGTAGACAACAACTATCTAGGCAGGTATCCTCATGCAGTGTAAGTGGGAAATGGAATCTCTCAGAAACGTTTTACAATTCTGGCAGTATTGTTGGTTACTCTTTTTTTTTTTTGTCTCCTGAACATTTAAGATTCCATACACATCTTTAAAATTTCGTCTTGCATCCATTTTACACTTGTCTTTACTTGGCTGTATGTTTCCAAGTTTTTCTGTAATATTTCCTTTTCTATTTGCGAGGCCTTGTCTAAGACCTTGCCACGGAGGCAGTGGATCTTGGAAGTGGTTTAAAGGTAATTTTTCATACCCTTATACATGTGAGTAAGACTGAATTAAAAGTGAGGGAAGGATCACAAGCGAGTTGGCAACGTGCTTGTGAGTGTAGGCAGTCTCATGTGCAGTGTTGCCTGCTCTGTCTTTTGTGTGTGTGTGTGTGTGTGTGCGTGTGTGCGTGTGTGTGTGTGTGTGTGTGTGTGTGTGTACACATACTCATATAGTGTCGATAGACACTTGGCCTGTTGAGTGTGTGTGTGTGTATTCGCTTAATTGTGGTTGCAGGGGTCGATTCATAGCTCCTGGCCCCGCCTCTTCATTGATCGCTACTAGGTGACTATCCCTTCTCCGTGAACTTTATCATACCTCTTCTTAAAGCTATGTATGTATCCTGTGTGCGTGTGCGCACGTGTACCATTTAAATAAAGGTTGTTAAGGGAGTTGTTTGTTATAGGGAGGTGTGTGGAGTGAGAGGTAGGTTCCCTCAAATTGTTGGCAGTATATGTGGCTTGTGGTCGTATTGACAGCCTGCCCACTATTGGGAACACGGTGTGTTGTTGCTGCCAGGTGCCACCACATGCCCGCATTAATCTGGCCACACACTAATTCCTTCCTCTCACACCAAGCGTGAAAAACGTTCAGATATTAAGTCACAGGTTTTCCGGGCGACACTCCGCTGCCAGACGTGTAGCACTCCCCCCCCCTCCTTTTTTTTTAATTTGTATAAATACGTGTTGTTTGTCTCCTTCGATTGCTCACAAACTGGCACACATGCATGCGGTATAAAACAAGTACTGTCCCTATCAAAAGATCTGTATTAGAAAGACGTGTTGCAATAAGACATTGGCAACACACTGAAGCATTTGGTATAGATGTAACCCATTCTACAATTTTTACCTTGAGAAAATATACATTTAAAAAAATTAATAGTAACCGCACTCTCATTCGTAAGCCACTCATTTATTTAATTGATGTCAGTTAATATTCGTTAACCTGGCAGAAAATTTCGTGCAGTTCGTGTGAAACTTCGTCCTAATTGAAGAACAAGTTTATGGATGACATTATTAATTGATACTGAGTAGCTGGGGACAACAGCTGGAGTTGATGCTGGGTAGTTGGGGACGACAGCCGGTGTTGATGTTAAGTAGCTGAGGATAAGAGCTTATATTGATACTATGTATCTGAGGAGAAGGGTTGGTGTTAATGCTGAATAGCTGGGAACGAGAGTGAGCATTAAGTTATATATTTAGTGGTAGTCAAAACAAATGCTACCATCTTGGTATCAGTGGCAGTTATAGTTGTCAACATAGTTGTTACTGTAGGCAGCACTCCAGGGTAAAGTGGCAATCTGTTAAATGTTTTGCACTGATAGAATGCTGATGTTTTGTATGCTGGCAGAATGGTAGTGTTTTTCTGTCTCATGTATCTGGAGGATGGTCTGAGGGTCAACACCGCCGCGGTCCAGTCTTTGACCAGGCCTCCCTGTGGATCAAGGCCTAATCAATCAGGCTGTTGATGCTTTGTGCACGTAATCCAAAGTATAAACCATAGCCTGGCTGATCGGGTACCGATTTTAGGTATCTGTCCAGTTCCCTCTTGAAGACAGCCAGGAGTCTATTGGTAACTTCCTCAAGTTTCAGTTGTAAATACCAATTTAGATCCTCCCCAACCACAGCACATATTAGCCATTACTACAGAATTTGACGCCCCCCCCTAGAGATAATGACTACTCTGCATATGTAAATCTCACCCTAGCAGTGTTGGGGTTAAATGTAAATAATCTTTATAGATAGACAATATAACCTAGAGAGTATTGCAACTGTTTACTATATGAACTTATTGATGTTCAAATTTTTTTTTTGTGTGTGTGTTCATGTTCTGAGTTCTGAGATTTAACAGTAAAAGACTTGTGTGCACCAAGTCTTCCTTTTCTGTTAAATACTTTCTTCTTGTAAATATATTTCCTCAGAACCCGTAGATCACATGAATACAGATCGGTCAATCTTCTCTCTCTTTGTTGATCTCTCATGTTAATCCATATCACCATTGATTCTATAATTTAAAATGATTTGTGATATATCTTAATTTGTAATGCATTACAGTCAGTTATCCTTATGTATAGTTCTTATGTTCAACTGTTGTGTACATTGACATTGTATAGAATCTGTCAGCATAGTTGCTGATCCCTGTGTTATATAGCATAGCATATTAGTATCATCCATGTGCTTTAGATAGGAGATCCCTTGTAGGCCTGTGACTTTGTGTGACGTCACGGGATGCGCATGTGTATGCTCGTACCTCTGCCCCGGTCTCACTCGGCGTAGACACCCAGGCGAAGACAGGCAAGGCACTGGGCTCCATCTCCCATCATCAGACTCTGACAATATATGTTACCATCCAACAAGTGTGTCTACCTTCAACCCCCGATATCTCCATTTAAGAACCCCTATGATAAATCAGCCCAGAGCCATAATGCCTACAGTCTATAGTGTGTATAAGTTAGCTGTATGTCAGAACACTATATGTTAGCATTGCCGAGCTGCCACTAATGTTACCGTGTACTTGTGTTGTATACTTAGATAATCCCAGCTACTTCATAGATAGGCTCCCTTCTTGCTGTGACATCGGTGGCCTGGTGGCTAAAGCTCCCGCTTCACACACGGAGGGCCCGGGTTCGATTCCCGGCGGGTGGAAACATTTCAACACGTTTCCTTACATCTGTTGTCCTGTTCACCTAGCAGCAAATAGGTACCTGGGTGTTAGTCGACTGGTGTGGGTCGCATCCTGGGGGACAAGATTAAGGACCCCAATGGAAATAAGTTAGACAGTCCTCGATGACGCACTGACTTTCTTGGGTTATCCTGGGTGGCTAACCCTCCGGGGTTAAAAATCCGAACAAAATCTTATCTTATCTCACAAGTCCCACTCGTGTGCCACCAGTTAGAGGCCTTCGCCTCAGTTCCCGCTAGGCTAGACTGGATAAGCCAAGGCTCCTGGGCTTCTCAAGACTCTCTTAATTATATGCCCCCAAGACATCCAACGTGTGTATTCCTTACTACTCCAGTATCTCACGAACTCGACACAATCTTGGGCTCCGGACATTTCTTGTGTTTTTTCTTAGTGTACTCGTGGCACCCCAGCTTTTCGTTGGGAGGTATACTGCATACTCTGCCTAGTCTTTTGCTTTCGTAGAGAGTGATTTGGGACCAGTTCCCCTAGGATTTTCCAGGTGTAGATTATGATGCATCTGTTCCCTGCATTCCAGGAAGTACACGTCAAGTGACTCCAAACATTCCCAGTAATTAAGGTGCTTAACTGAAGTTATACGAGCAGTGAAGGTACTATGTACATTCTCTAGATCTGCAGTTTCATCTGGCTTGAATTGAGCTGTTAGTGTCCAGCAAAATTCCGGCCTATACCTGGAGAGGGTTTCGAGGATCAATGCCCCTGCGGCTTGGTCTGTGACCAGGCCTCCTGATGGATCAGAGAGTGATCAACCAGGCTGTTGCTGCTGGCCGCACGCAAACCGATGTACAAAACACAGCCCGGCTGATCAGGTACTGACTTTAGGTGCCTGTCCAGCGCCTTGAAGACAGCCAGGGGTCTATTGGTAATTCCCCTTATGTATGCTGAGAGGTAGTTGAACAGTCTTGGGCCTCACTTATTGTGTTGTCTCTTAGGGTACTCGTGGCGCCCATGCTTTTCATTGGGGAAGATGTTACATCTCCTGCCCATTCTTTTGCTTTCGTAGAGAGTGACTTTTCCAGAGAGAACAAGTGATTTGAACAAGTGCTTTGAAAGTTCTCATTATCCATCCTATCATTTTCCTCGCATATGTGATACCGACACTGTTGTGATTCTCGAAGGTGATATTCTCTGACATTGCTACTCCCAAGTCCTTGACATTACTTTTTCGCTCTATTGTGTGGCTCGAGTTTGTGGTATACTCCGCTCTACTATTATTTCCTCAAGTTTTCTATAAAGAAGTAACTGAAATTTATCTTCTGTGAACATCATATTGTTTTCCGTTGCCCATACCTTACCTTTGATATACCTTTGAAGAATTTCGAGAGTATATCTACTCTGAGCTCGGCCATGGGCCAGGCTCGTCTGGTGCTTGCCTGGTCAACCAGGCTGTTGCTGCTGGAGGCCCGCTGCCCCACATATCCATCACAGCCTGGTTGATCTGGCACCTGGTGAAGATACTTGTCTAGTTTCCTCTTGAAGGCTTCTACACTTGTTCCAGCAGTGTTTCTGATATCTTCTGGTAAGATGTTGAAAAGTCTGGGACCCCGGATATTGATAGTGTTCCCTTATTGTCCCCACCGCACCCCTGCTCCTCACTGGGTTTATTTTACACTTCCTTCCATATATCTCACTCCAGTACGTTGTTACGGCAGTGTGCAGATTTGGGACCAAGCCCTCGAGTACCTTCCAGGTATATATTATCATGTACCTCTCTCTCCTCCGCTCCAATGAGTACATGGTTTACATCAGCTCAGAGATTTACCGTGTTCTCATTGGATGATACCCGTGCAGATTTCTAGTGTCGTTTGCCAAAGAAGACACGGTTTACATCTCTGTCTATACTCAATGTCCACTTATACTGTGCTTATTATCAGCATACTGTACTGTACTTTATTCAGTGCACACTTACACTGTACTTGTACAAGTGTTCACTTGCACTGTACGTAATTATAACTGTACTTAGTGTACAGTTATAATTATGTTTCGTAGTAGTTATTATTCCCATAATGTTTCATTTTTCAGTTTATTTCCTGGTGTGAGAGCAGGCAGGGGGGGGGCGATCGTTCCATGTATCATTAACAAATATTAAAATATATAACACTGAAAATGTAGCTAAACTACTGCTGGAGTATAAAACATGACAGAAACACTACTATTAAAGAAGACACAATAGAGCACTGCACATACACTTTGAGTTTTATTATGGTATGCTGGCATGGGGCCATGCTGTGATGACCGCCGCCGCATTAATCACGCTATTGTTATGGGTGCCCCCCTTCCCTAATGAGGCCACTGAGACGGGCGTGTGTACCCAACCTTCATACTGCTTGCAATATCTTCAAGAGAAGAGGAGGTGGGGGAGGGGGAGGGGGTGATGCTCTTGAAGGGATCTTGATCTAATGAATTTCCTTACGGGCATGGCGATTTCGCAAATTAATAATAATAATAATGCAATCAACTTTAGATAATACTGTTATTTCTTATTCTGCTGCAGGAATGGCAGATAGCCATAGCGTTAAAGTTGATGTGTTGAGGGATTTACCTTCATAGGACCGACAGGGTAAGAGGTGTGAAAGGAACTTTCATGCTCTTCTAGGGACGTGCTACAAGATATACCAGTTTCGCCCGAGGATCAAGATGACCTCCATGATGTTTTGAAGTGTAAACAATAACTTAGGAGTTCCTGCGTATGATAGTCTCATTCATAAGTCTGTATTTTAACTACAGAATTATTGTAGTGTCACGTAAAGTGTAGGTTCCAGAAGTACATAGACTTGAACGATACAAAAAAAAAAAGCTTTGACTAAGTGATTCTTGTAGTCGTCCTGTAATGGAATTGCAACATGCTGTTAGGCCAAGTTCGTGATTACATGGCTAGTACTCGGTGAGATCGGTAGGGGAGGGCTTATACCCGAAGAATTCGTTAGGGAGGGCTTTTAATGCCCAAAACAGGTAAGCTCATCTTTAGTTAGTGAAATGTAGGATAACTTAAAAATTGAATAGTTAAGGGAAAATCTAACTCCAGTACTAGTTGTTGTTCTTAATAGTCATGGGCACGACAGTTAGCAGTTATATCGAATGTGGATGTAGGCAGAGGCAGCAACTAAAAAACTGCAGAGGAGTGCTGTGTTAGTGCTGCAGCACGTAGCCCGAGGTTTAGGTAGGACATTCTTTTACTTTTTTTTTATGTTTGCACAACTGTCACGCTTATTTTAAAGACTCGGGGCTTTGAGGTAATCAGTCCCTCAGCCTGGAGTCGATGTGTTCAGTCCATCAATCTTGTAGAATGTACAGCATATGTATGTATGTATAATGTTCGCCAAGACCGTAGTCCTGGCACGGGTCTCAATCTTGCGATGACCCGTCTCTGGCATATGGCCGTAGGCGTGGCTTATATACTGTAGTCAGTATATAAGCCACGTCTACGTGGCTTATATACTGACTACAGTATATAAGCAGGAGGAGGCTGTTGATAATTCCACTTAAACACTGGGATGTGAAACGTACTGTACTAAATTATTAAACTCAGAATTGTGCTCCCGTCTGAAATATTGTTCTGTGCTCACAGTGCTGTTCAAGGCAAGAGGGGTAGCAGAGGTCTTTTACTGCCCGCATAGAATAAAAAAAAACTCTAAAGTACTGGGACTGCACCACAGCACTTTTAATGTTTTTTTGTAAAGGAAAGTGAGACCTGATAATATTTACGTGGAACAGGTTTCCAGTGTTCGCCTTACTGGAGTAAGTGATGTAACTATGACCACTTCCAGGTATCTTTTGGAGGGTTGCTTCACTCTTGCAGCCCGGCCTAAGACCTGGTCATCTTGCCTTTTCCTGTTAGTGGCCTCTTGGCCCCCATAATGCCTGTATTCACTTGGCATTTTTTCCTGTTTTCTTTTATTTTGACTTGATGAAGGATTCCTATTGATTCGGAACTGGTATAATCCCACACTGTATCTCATATAAAATATGACAACAGCGCAATGCGAGTGTGCTCAATTTTGTTGAAAAAAATATGGGATGCTACCTACCACTACCTCCACCCCCCGTTGTGTGTGTGTGTGTGTGTGTGTGTGTGTGTGTGTGTGTGTGTGTGTGTGTGTGTGTGTGTGTGTGTGTGTGTGTGTGTGTGTGAAAGTTTACAGCACCACTGATAAAACATCTACATTTATCACCACTGATAATTATCGATGACACTACGTCATGTGTTAAGATAATTTGTATAACCATATCTCAGTTTATCTTTAGGGGAGAGGGTAATGTGTGCGGTTCAAAAACAAGAGTAAAAAAAAAAGTTTAAAAATGTCAGTGTTGGAGTTGAGGTGGCTTGGCAGCTAGATGCAAGTATTTGTTGTGGTAGTTTTATCTAGGCCGAAGCAAGGTGTGGAGAGCCAGTGTGATCTGAGTGAAGAGCGGAGGTGCGCTACATATTTGTACCCAGCACAGGTATACTGTGATTCACGAATTCGTAATAAAACGATTGCAGACACACACAACGGTTGGGTCTCGAACCCATGGCAGGGGAGTTCTAAAACTCACAGGCCAGTGTGCTAACCACTGAACCAGCCTGCTTTAAAGTTGGACGAAAACTATTAGTCCAGTGATTAACAAACTGGTCTGTGGGCATGGGTTGGATTCCCACCCGTTCTGTGATTTACAATGTAAACTTGGTGAAGAGTGGTGGTACGTTAGGTGTTTGTACCCAGCTGAGGTACACTGTGGGCTTGGTAAAGAGTGTGGAAAAAGACACTTATGTACAATTCACGACATTTATTAAAGGAAACGTTTCGCCACGAGTGGTTTTTTCAGTCCTAATACAGAGAAAACTAAGAAAACGCGTATATATAGTGGCAGGAGTCAGGTGAAGTGTCGTGTGGGTAGAGGTGGTGGTAGTAGCAGTAGTAGTAGTAGTAGTGGAACTAAGGAGGTGAGACGGATGGCTACAGAGGGACCTGTTGTCATCATTTAACAGCAGTTTCCAGAATGGGTAATATCCTCTTGATTAGCAATTTGGAACAATGCTCTTCTCCAGACTGAGGGACTGACCACCTCAAAACTAAGGGTGATGGACTGATTACATCGTCTTCAAGTCTCTTCTATCAACTTTTCTGTACTCGACTGAAGAAGCCTACTGTGTAGGCGAAACGTTTCGAAATAAAGATACCTAACTGTTGCATGTGTCTTACCTAACAACCTGTCGGTATTTTATGCCATTTTAATGTTCAATTTTGAGATACCTTAGTTCCACTACTACTACTACCACCACCTCTACCCACACGACACTTCACCTGACTTCTGCCACTATATATACGCGTTGTCTTGGTTTTCTCTGTATTAGGACTGATGAAATTGAGACACATGTGCAACATCTGGGTATCTCTATTGTAGACGTTTCGCCATCCAGTGGCTTTTTCAATACAAATTCCAGGACATAACTTGAAGACAGGAGAACTATGTACAGAAGATGAGGTAATCAGTCCCTCAACCTAGCAGTAGGTGCGAAGAGCACCATAGTCGTGGAGATTCTGAAAGAATCTCCACGACAGAAGATGAGGTAATCAGTCCCTCAACCTTGGCGTAGGTGAGAAGAGCACCGTAGTCGTGGAGATTCTGAAAGATACCCAGATGTTGCACATGTGTCTTAATTTCATCTTGTCGGTATTATATACCATTCTTGCATAAGTCTTTTTCTCCACATCTTGTCGGTATCACCATACCATTGCCTCATTGGTGAAAAGTGATGGTACGCTAAGTGTTTGTACCCACTTTGGGTACAGCATAAAGTATTTACTACACACCTTGACAACCAGTATCAGACGCTATCTAACAATTTATTTCAAATTATCTTAAAAAGTCTCATAGCTACAGCTGTTACTACATAATTGTCTTATCATGAGTGGTTGTAGGGACACGTGCACCCACACATGCACGCACTCACACTTAAAACTTTACATACTTCTCAGTTGAGACGCTCTGTTTTTTACATATCTTTGAATTTACAAGCTGTAAGTTATGTCCTGCTCATTCCAGAGCACGTACCTGTGGTATATGATTTCGAGAGCTTTTTTTTTTTATCCTTCCAGCCTAACCTTTGGCTTAGCTTGACATTTGGCTAAGGTAGTAAACCAGTTCCCTTTTGAAAACTTGTACATTTATTACGGCAGTATTTTGATATATGCTAGTAGCAGATTGAAGAATCTAGGAGCATAGATGTTGACAGTGTTCTCCTATCGTGCTCATGGCGCCCCTCTTTTCACCGGATTTATATTATACGTCTTCCCATATCTCTCACTCAGGTATGTGTTTAGATTGGGAACCTGATCCTCTAATATCTTCCAGGAGTATATTATCAAGTATCTCTCAGTCCAAAGAGTACATTTCAAGTACTTGAGGCATTCTCAGTAAAACGTAAGAACGAAGGAACACTGCAGCAGGCCTACTTTCCATTGCTAGGCAAGTCCAGTTTACACCCACTTATGTACCCTTTAAGATTATTTAAGTTCTTGCCTCAGTGATATTCCTGGGAGTTTGTTTCACTCATCTATAACTATTTTGCCAACCCAGCACTTCCCATTATCATTTCTATTCTAAATTTCTCCAATTTTAATCCATTGCTGCAAGTCCTGTCCTCGTTAGATATTTTTAACACACTTCTGTATTTGTATCCCTTTATTCCTGTTTTCCATTTGTACACAGCAGTCACAATTCCACTAATTTTATGTCTTTCCACAGCGTACAAGTTCAGTGCACTCAGCCTATTTTCTTAGGAAAAGTTTCTAATACATGAAATCAACTGTCATCCTTCTCAGCAGCGAGCTGACCTGCATGATGTGAGCTTTCTGTGAACGGTACCAATGATATCCTCTTTGGAGCAACTGTACCAGCTGTAGAGCTTTGGAGCAGCTCTGCAGCTTTGGCTAGATATTTTCAGCTATTTACATCCCCTTTATTTATTCCTGTCTTCCACTTATAAACCTCAATCATATCCCCCCTAATTCTACGTCTTTCTAGAGAGCAGCTCTACAGCTTTGGAGCAGCTCTACAGCTCTTTGGAGGCCTATTTTGGTGTCATCGGCAAACTTGCCGATGTCGCTCTTTATGCAAGATTGTGAACTGTACCAGCAGTTGGAAAAAGCTAGGAGATACGGCGACTGAGAATCCTGAGGGCGAAGGAAGCTGGACAATGGTAGGGGGAGGAAAGGAACGAAGCTGAACTAGTATTGATAGAACATGTATACAGATTTGTATGTGAACCTGAGGGCGAAGGAAGCTGGACAATGGTAGGGGGAGGAAAGGAACGAAGCTGAACTAGTATTGATAGAACATGTATACAGATTTGTATGTGAACACACCTACACTCGGTGTGTGCACTAACACACTTTAGCTTAAGCAGGATAATGTAGAGTGGTGGGCAGGATGTTACCATTTCACATTGTTATGGAAACAGAATGTTAACGAAAATAAAAGATTTTATTCGTAGACAATTATTATTGATACAAGAGGAAACTTGACGAGTACCTCTGCCTAGTGCTCGATCAACCAGGTTGTGATTGATATACGGGCAAGCGGATTGTCAGCAGCAACAACTTGGTTGACCAGGCGAGCACCAGACAAATCTGGCCCATAGCCGGGCTGTAGGAGTACACATTTTCTAAATTCATCAAGGGTACAGTGAATGGTGTTAAAGGGGGGGTGATAGTGTTACATGTGTCAGTGATGGGCTCCCTCAAATGTGCAAGTCATTTTTTCCGAGAAGACCCACATCTTCAAGTGACCCCAGAGATAAAAATCCAAGGGAGTGAGGTCTTGGCTCTTCGCCGTCCACTCCACAGGTCCTCCGTGTTAAAAACACGAGCTGTTTGGCAGCCCCGAAGGGACACTTAAGAGGTAGCCTAAACTTTTTTCTCTCAAGTTTTTGTTTTTATTTTGCTCATAATTCGAAAACGCCTCATCCAGTCGGCTCCAATTGCCAACTGTTCCAAAAATCAACCAGATTTTTGGAGCAATTGGCATGTGTAAGTGCCCTATGATGACAGTTGTTGACCTTATTATCATCATCTTGGAATGACTCAGATACCTTCCAAAACTCGTAATGGCGTAGCTGCATTATGTTCAGCGACGAGGGAGATTTGACCATTTTGTGTAAAATGGTGAAATTTTTATTCCCATTAAATCACGTCACATAAATTTGATTATCTCTTCTGAACGGCTGCAATATTTAATGGCAGATACATCTTGGGGCCAGGATAGTACACATTAAGTTTTATTTTCTTGCAGGCAAATTTGTTGATGTAAATTGGTTAAAAAAAAAAAGGTGGAATCGTTGGAATCTATGCCATAACTGGAGAATAACTCGTCTGATCGCCTTCAGATTTTCCTGAACACAAGACACACTAGGTTAGGTTAGGTAAGGTTCGTCAGGAAACAGGACAAATGTTTCCTGACGCGGGTCTTAGTCAGATGATGACCCGCCTTTGGAGCTTTTGGTCATCTGACCGAGGCCTTCCGCTGGCTTACCGGTCCACCCCTTTAAAAATTATGGTCATTTATAACTATTGTTATATAATACAAGACACACTGTTAGGTGGTGCAGGTCTCAAGTTGTTAATGAATAAACAGTGATATTTTTATTCAATAAGGAATACGTCTTGTGACTGGCTTCAAATTGATGATGGTAAATTCTATTGGAATAATGATACCTCTCATAAGGTACAAATTTAAAATTGTAATGAATATTAAAATAAAACTTGGGCTGTGGTTTGTATGTTGGATTGCGTGCGGCCGGTAGTAACAGCCTAGTTGCTTCACCAGCATCAAGGAACCTTCCTTGAGGGGTATATCAGTGACTAAAAAACACATTTTCTGATCAGCTTCAAACTTTTATTATAGTCTGTTGGTTCCTTTGAAATAAACGGGTGAAAAAATACAGAAGTTATATAAATGGAAAAAAACTCTAGTTCAATTATTTTTATTCACTCTGAACACTGATATGAATCCTCATGAGCTGTATTAGTAAATTTTAGAGGAATCGTCATCTACCATTTGCCAGGCATCTTTGATGAGTTTAGAAAGTTTTTCTACCAGAGCCCGGTTCTGGGCTAGGGTCGTCTGGTGCTTGCCTGGTCAACCAGGCTGTTGCTGCTGGTGGCCTGCTGGCCCACATAGCCATCACAACCTGGTTGGTCCGACACCTGGTGGAGATATTTGCTTAGTTTACTCTTGAGATTTCTACTCTTGTCCCAGCAGTGTTTCTGATATCTTCTAGCGAGATGTTGATTAGTCTGGGGGCCACGGATGTTGATACAACGTTCGCTTATTGTGCCCACAGTGCCCCTGCTTTTCACTGAGTTTATTTTGTATTTCCTTCCTTATCTTTTACTCAGTATATTGTTAGGACAGTTATGTATCTACGCTCCAGTGAGTACATATTTAAGACTTCGAGGCGTTCCCAGTAATTTCAGTACTTTATTGTTTTTTTTTTTTTTTGCATAAATCTCTCTCTGTTCCAGCTCTGATACCTCTCCTGCCCTGAACGGGAGCCATCAACACTGAGCAGTATTTTAAACGAGAGACAAGCTGTTTGAAAAGTGTCACCATTGGCACTATCTTAATTTGAAAATTCTCACTATCCACCCTGTCATCTTCATGGCTGTCATGACATTTGCCTTATTGTGATTTTGAAGAAAGGTCAGTCGACAGTTACTCCAGGTCTTTCACGTGTTCCTTTAGTTCTGTTTGATGATTCTCTTGGGTTTTGTATACAGTGTCCCTTTTGAGTTCTTCGTTCTTTCCATCTCTAAGCAGCTTGAACTTATCACCATTGAACGTCATGTTGTTCTCCACTGTCCACTGGAAACTTTGCTTATATCTTCCAGCATTTTTTCAGTGTTTTCTACCGAGGTAACGTTCGTGTTTATTTTAGTATCATCTGCAAATGATACAAAACAAATGTGACGGGTATTTTTATCTGTCTGCTATGAGGATAAGAGACAATAGAGGTGTCAGGATAGTGCCTTGTGGTACTGAGTAATTGCCTTGATAAGTCACGCACATACACATGTATACATATGTACGCATATACATAAATCGACACACACGGATACATACACATGTATAGGCGGGTCCATAAACACAAGGATGCATATGCATACACATGCGCATACATTATATACATAAGCGCATATGCACATATATTCACACAATACATGCACTCATGCAGATGCATGTACATGAATATGAAAAAGCGTATATACGCACGTACATACATAGAAATATGTTTTTATATTTTGCTGCATTTTTTTTTTGCCGATCTTCACTATTATTTTTCCATTCATTGAGTAAAAGAGGCTGGGTTATGAAATACGGGGTTACCTTTCTCGCATCGCGCAGCGACCGAAATGCTTGGTTTGACCCTGTGGTTGCAGTCTTAAGGCTTGCAATACAATATTTACATAAGGGGAGTGACCTGAGAATATGGGTGCATCTCGAGACTTCGGGTACTGAGTTTTTTTTTCCTCTTCTGTTATATTACTCAGCACTGTAGTACTGCAGCAGGACTGGAGTTTCTAACATATTTGGATACCAGTTAACCCCCCCCCCTCTCCCCTGGAAGCGACTTTCAGCTGTCCGTTAACACTAAGAACCTATTTTTTACTACTAGGTGGGCAAGGGGTGGAAGGAAAACTTGCCGTTCCATTTCGTTGGTCTGTGAGATCTGAACGCTAGAGCGCTCGAAGAGATAAAACAGTATGAAATTGTTTTTTTTTTATGACAATGGTAAAAGAATAGAGACTATATTTGTCCCGACCCAGTTATCTCTACTGACTTGAATAAGCCATTAACATGGGTTACTATGCTGCACTTTAATATCTTTTCAACAGTTTTGGTTTTACTTTAGCTATATAATTTTTATCTTATTAATGTTAAATTTAATATTTTCTGTTAAAATTTTGTTAATTTTTTTCGCTTTCTTGTAGCAGATTCCCCCGTGGTAAATCTACCCACGTTATAAATGAATTGTAATTCACTTGTTAAAAAAGGCAGTCTTTAGTTTTAACTTTGAACAATGTATTCCAAGATCAGTTTTACTAGAGGGCTGAGGCGAATTCAAACTATATGAGTAAAATAACTTAAAATATGGAAAAAGGCAATCTTTAACTTATTAAAATTTGCATAAATAAAGCAACGACAAATTCTCGTTTTAAATTTCCATGAATGTATAATAAATTATGTTAAGACGTAAGACGATGAAGATGGTGAGCTTGACGACAAGTAATGTGTGATGGAGTGCTCTCTGGCGGTCAGAAGCGTGTGTACCAGTGATCTGTATTGTGAAAGTTTGGGTGCACGACGCTCGTAGAGGAGCAGGGAGGCAGCTGGCAAGGATAACCAGCTGGTTCTAGGCGTCCTTCCACTCTCTCTCCTCTAGTAGCACATTGCGTTGTATTCAGGTTTACTAAAAAAAAATGGTCTTTTTCTCTTTCTAGCCACTCTTCCCCCCTCCCTGCAAATCCCTCCCCAACCCAGTGTTAAGTAATGTATAAGTGAAACACTGTTTCATGTTTTTCAGTCTCGTTGTCGAGAGACTAGTCCTGTGTATTCTTTCTTAGGCATGTATTGTTGTTTTAAAATGTCGAGAGGCCATTGCAACAAGGTTCCTGCATTGTTTATGTATGTATGTACAACCTTACATATTCTTAGATATATAATGTCCAGATCTCGTCTCTTTTCTCTCCTACATATAACCTTTGTTGTTCCCACTGGTTGATGGAGATGGCTTTATAAAAATTACGCTTCTCGTGTGTGTGAAATAAACAGTCCTGACATGGTAATTCCAACTCTGCAGAAACAACTTTTGAAGCTCCCGCAGCCACTGAACCCATGCAGCGCTGTATGACCCTAGTGGGTTTAGTGCTTCTTTTTTATATTATAATAATACTGAATCCATATGGAATACTTGACGATTTCTTCATTGCCATACTGATGTTTCGCATCTCAGGCTGACAGATTTCTGTACTATGAATGAAACCCTGTATGATGGAATATGACTGGTAAACAGTTTTTGTTACCAATGTGTAACGGGTAGCAGCGCATTGCGAATTTATCCAGTTGTGTTACATAAAACAGTCGACACACTCCCAAACTCCTTCCTCTCATTTAAAACAATCCACTCTCCTCTAACCCTTCTCATTTAAACAATCCACTCTCCCCCTAACCCCTTCCCCTCTTTTAAAACAATTCACTCTCCCCCTAACCCCTTTCATTTAAAATTACAGTCCACTCTCCCCCAAAGGCACCTATTATTTTTGTCGCGTGTGTGCGTGTGTAGGTGCACATGCTCTCTCTCTCCTGCCTAAATGTGACCCAGGAAGGTCCACACTTCAGATGGTGCCAACATAGATGTTGAAGGGGACGTTTGTTGGCACTTGCTAAGCAACAGGTGGTGGGTACTGATGTGGCCGCGCGAACTCCTGTGTGAGCACACGTACGCCCGCGCATGCACACCATCGCGCTCACCTCCACGTTCCCACCATCACGTTCACACCACGCTCACATTACCACGTTCGCAGTCATGCGCGCGCACACAAAAGTCTGACGACAAGCTACAGAATTACTCATAAATAGAAGAAAAAATATTTGAAAGAAATGCTGCAGAGAGAGAAGTCTGGGTGACTGATTAGAGAAATAATGATGACCAACTATTATTATTATAATCAAGGGGGAAGCCCCAAACCCGTAGGATTATACAGCGCCTGTGGGGGGGGATGATGGAAGGTATTCAGGCTTAATTCATGGAACTGGAGCATAGATCCAGTTCCCTAGATCAAGAGCCCCCTCACCAGCATCAAGGAACCTTCCTTGAGGTGATGACCAACCACATTATTATAATCAAGGGGAAAGCGCTAAACCCGTAGGATTATACAGTACCTGTGTGGGGATGTGGAAGGTATTCAGGTTTAATTCAGGGAACTGGAGCAAAGATCCAATTCCTTTGATCAAGAGCCCCTCACCATGACCAACTACAGTCATAAAAGGCCTGGCTGGCTAAAAGGAAGACATAATGACTAAATAAACGTAATGAAAGGTCAGTTTGGCTGTTAAGGGAGACTATGACAAAATACAAGGTCATATGTTATTCTTAGTACCAGCATCAAGGAGGATAGTGACCACAGTTGTAATCTGGGGGAAGGGGCGCCTAAGAGATACCATAAAATTTGCCTTCGTAAATATATTAAACACTAGGACATCCAAGAGGAGACCACGAGCTCAGCTCTGCTCCTCTAATTATTGCTGATTCATGGCGAAGTAGAGAAATGGCCGGGGTTCATACAGTGCCTGGGGAATAAGAGACAGTCAGGTCTGATCTAAGGAAAGCTAGGGCAGCTCTCTTACTTCAGCATCAAGGGACCCCTAATTGATGGGTCCTGTAGCTTTCTATACAAATAGGCGATAACCTCACAAACACGTACTCGTGCAGGTGAAGATACTCAAGAGGGAACTAGAAATATTTCTCAACAGTTCCTGATCAGCCGGGTTGTGGTGCTTATGTTGGACTGCGGCGGCGGACACCAATAACTTGATCGATCAGACCAGTAACCAGGCCTGGTCTGGAACTGGTCCGCGGGGCCGGTGACCTGCGGAAGAAATTTACATGGAGTCTTTCAGAGGTCCCAGACCAGGCCTCCAAGTTTCTGGCGTTGTCGATCAAGCTGTTAGCCCCGCTGCCCACAGTCCAACGTATGCACCACAACCCAGTTGATGAAGAACTTGGAGCAATTTGTCGCGTTCCTTCTCGAAGATAGCTAAGGAAGGGCTTGTTGGTAATCCCTCTTATGCATGAAAGGAGGGCGTTGAACATTTACTGAGTTCTCTCTCGACTCATCGCTTCCCTGCTTTTTCACTGAGGGTATTTTGCACCGGTTGCCAACCCTCTCGTTTTCATAAGTATTACAGTAATTTCGTTATGGAGGTTTGGGACCATCCTCTCCAGGTGAACTGTCAAGGTAAAGATTGTAAAGAGAAAGTAGATTATATTAATAGTGTCCTTAGTGGGCGTGGCTTGGTGTTCGTCTAGCTTGGCAGGCAGTGGTTGTCTTGATGGTGTTAAATATCACCCAGTTTGCCATGCACTTCGTGTTCTGATGTAGCCTGAATATCACTGGTGTATTTTGCTGTCAGGAACGAATGAGAAGGAAGAAGTGTCGAAGGTGGAAGGAAAGTAGTGTATAACGTGTGTGTAACGGAGGAGGGGAGGAGATTTTGGAGAGTTGTGGTGGTGGGGCAGCACGCTTGGGAAGCCGCTCTGAGGCCACGTGGTGCGGGTAACTGCGTAGTTGTCGATGCTGCCGCTGCCGCCTGCCTCTACGTACATCCGCACGCGCAACCCCGGCAAGCTAGGCTTCTCGAACGTCACTTGTTTCTCTAACCTGTTTGTCACTATAAGCCTTAATAGGTTAGCTAGCGCACAACAACCATCCACAGGGATGCTACCATATTAACATATGAATAGGCAACGAAACTTTCTTAAACGTTTTTTACGCTCTCGCAGGATTACTGATTTTTGTCATCTCACGAATATATGAGATGACACTAGTCTTTCTAACTTATACTGACATTCAGTAAAAACGAAAATAGTTTATTTTTAATAATTCTTCATAGTTTAGGAAGCTTGATCCGAGTCAGAGCCGCAGGGACGATGATTCCCGAAACTAAATCGTGGACTGGGGTCAACACGGTGAAACTGAAAATTTAGGCCTAAGGGTTTTATTTATCAAAAAATCATCTCTTACTGTAAAATCTGAAAAAAATGTATTAAGGCTACTGGACTACCATTGCTGGCAAATGAAACCAGGCGTTTCTTTGCAATAAATCTGCCGTGTTGCTCATACCGGGAGGCCTGGTCATGGACCGGGCCGCGGGGGCGTTGATCCCCGGAATAACCTCGAGGTAACTTCAGGTATACCGTTAAATATTACTGTATTTCTATCTATTTCTTTTTAAAGTGCTTGTTTTTTTTTTTAATTTAAATTAAGATCAGTGATGCTCTGCATTCTGCTACTGCATGTTAGTTGCCGTTTTTAAAGACACTTGTCGATAGTGTGTGTTTGTTTACCTATTTGTGGTTGCAGGGGTCGAGTTATAGCTCCTGTCCCCGGCTCTTCGCTAGTGTATGTATGTACAGGATCCTATATGTAGTTGCAGGGGTCGATTCATAGCTCCTGGCCCTGTGGGTGGGTGTGGAGAGGCATTACCAATACACTTTGCACACTCAAATTGCAACGTGGCATTTTGATGGGGGTGATACAGATCAGTTGTGGTGACCAGGAGGGGATGGGGGAGGTGGGGGTTTCCAGAGAGGAATGTGCGCCTTAACACAATCATCTGTCATGTCAGCACCTCAGTTACTGTGACATTTGTGTCAGCACCTCGGTTGCTGTGACAGTTGTCGTGTCAATAGTTCAGTTACAATGACAGTTGTCATGTCACCCTAGCACCTCAGTCGCTGTGAAAGTTATGTCAGCCCCTCAACTCAGTGGTTTTAGTCTAAGGGGGAGGGGGTTGGGGATAGGAAGGTAAGCGTACTAGACTGTCATAAAACACTCGACTTCCACTATCACGGGAAACGTAAAGTTGATTTAAAATAATGTAAGTCATAGTATCTTATTAGTAAAAAATACCAGAAATATTGAGCAGTATCCTATACAGTATTTGCTATTAACAAATAACTTTATAAGTAAGAAGCACCAACATGTCCTCCTGCTAACTCTTTCATGACAAATTTCCTAGGTCTGTCATATATCCATATGCTAGATATGGGTGTACAATATACTAGCCGCTCTGGGCGAAATTTATTTCTGTCAAACTTTTCATTCTGTTGCTTTTGTGCTCGTGACTAGGCATTATCTGGACCGTTATTAACGACTATGAAGTTTTTTCTTATTTCATCTTGGCAAAATGTATTTTTTTTTTGTAGATTACCCAAATCCCACAGGATACTTGTATAGTTGGCTAATGACAACGTTTTTACTAATTAAATACCCAAAAAATATATGTGGCCTGGGGTAATTTGTCACTTGATTAGTTGCAAGGTTAACTGTACTCGCTGTTTCTGGCGAGTCAGGTTTTCAAGAACGGCTTGTACTTTTTTTTTGTCTTATACCGTATGATTTACTTAGTTTTTATGTGGCAGCTTGTCATAGGCTTTCGCGATCATCAGCGCCCTTTTTTCTTTCTTTTTGTAATGCTTTTTTGAATATTACAGTTAATAGATACGATATTTGGTGTTTTTAATTTTATAAGTCAATGGGCCCAAACCATTCAACTTTTTACCAGAAGATACCAGAACCTGCCAGAACAAGTGTACAAATCTTGAAGAGAAACACAGGAAACTTGAAATATACCTAGTACTTGTGCCGGATCAACCGGGCTGTGATGGATGTAGGTAAACCTGGTTGATCAGACAAGCCTAGCCCAGGGCCGGGCTATGGGCGTAGAGAACACGTAAACTCGTCAAAGGTATATCAATAGTAACAATGCCTATTTTATTAGTTTCATATTTAACTTCATATAGATTTAATATGTCCGATATGTTAATTTAGCTTTTTTAGTTTTTTCCTTTATTGGACAGATTCTCTTACCCTTTTGACTTCTCTTGAAGATTCTATAGTATAATTGTGCACGATAAATTCTTTACGATTAACTTCGATATTAGCTCTTCGTGTTGGCATTTATTGCATTTGAAATTTGCTTGGCATCATGCCTAATATTTTCTATAGTATAATCTTTTAACGTTTTCACATAGGTTTGCTCAGAGGATTCTGTGTTCACCGTGTTTGCACCTCTGTTATAATCCAGTGTGGCTTTGATTAGTCGCGCCTGTGATATGCCTGTGTCCAATTTCGAGTTTTTTCTACCCCTGGCTGCCTTCAAGAGAGAGCTGGACAGATACCTAAAGTCGGTGCCGGATCAGCCGGGCTGTGGCTCGTACGTCGGACTGCGTGCGGCCAGCAGTAACAGCCTAGTTGATCAGGCCCTGATCCATCGGGAGGCCTGGTCGTGGACCGGGCCGCGGGGGCGTTGATCCCCGGAATAACCTCTAGGTAACCCTACTCTTAGCTTTGCCTGACGTCAGACTTTTCTGTTAGCTACCTGTTCAGTCAAGGTTGTGTTTTACCAGGAAACAGTAGTGTCTGGTGTGTCTGACACAGATCTTAAGTCACAAGATGATCTATTAAGTGAATAAGCATCCGCTGGCCCATGGAGCTGGGTTTCCATACTTTTAAAAACAAAAGATAACTAGGTAATGGATTCTTAAAATGATTCAAGATGCTAGATAAATGGATCTTGGGATGCCAGCAAGCTTTATTCTATTGCACTGCGTCGTTCATGTGGTAGCAGGGACAGGTGTGCCTTGGGCAGCTGTCATAGTAAACGTGTAGCGGCTCTTGTGAAGTGTCAGCACATTATTATTATTATAATAAAAAAGAAGCGCTAAGCCACAAGGGCTATACAGCAAGTGTCAGCACAGGTACTGATGTGATTACCTCCAGTATTTTAAGTTACAGGAACAGAGGTAACAGCATGGTGCCCCGCTTCACAGTTTAATTATATAATTTATTATTAAATTTACAGCGGCTGTACCTGTTACTATCACTGTCTCCTTTTGTATCCTATTACATTGTTCTGTCACTGTGAAGAAACATAATATTAAGTACCACATTTTCTCAGTTTCATGTGCGCGTGTGTGCTGTCATACGAAGGGGGGGGGAGTGTATAAAAGACGAGCCCATGTTGCTCTCAAATGGAAAATAACGGGATAGTATATGAGGAAGAATGAGATGAGTACTGGCACACCATCTTATCTCACAACATACTAGTGGAGACTACTGAAACTCTAAGACTTTATTTAATTCCACTTTGCTGAACTTTTACCTTACCAATTGGATAAGTTCTTGTCAACAAATAATCAATTTATTGATAATTACTTAGTACATTGGGCTTGGGAGTTAATACTTAGTGACTGAGAAACGGATCTGATACTGTAGGACACCCGTAAGATACAAACAACGCAGTAAGATACTTAAAATACTGTAATAGAGAACTGACTATACCGGGGTTCACCTACGTGGAATATAATTCAGAAGGCAGCTCACACCATTAGCTAACGCAGTTCACCTCTTTCCCCAGATAGAGCGAGCTCTGCTCTGCAGCATAGCTTCCCACCGAATTCCTCTGTGCTTGTCCATGTGACCCGGCGCCTCTACTCGCCTTATGAAGCCCAGCGTACCCTTTCCCTTCTTCCGGATGCCTCATGACAACCATGTGCTCACTCATAAAGATGAGAATGCCGTCCCACAGCTAATGTTCAGGGATTAGCCCTTCTGGGATATTGCTCTCGTCAACAAGGCAACACATCACTAAGGTTGACTTACCTTTAGTGTAGAACATACTATTTGAAATTAATATGTTGATTTTTTCTTAATTTTTAAGATTCATAGCAGTTTACGATTTTTATACTTAATAGGCTTTGGGCTGGTATGTGCCCGCTCATGCAGTCTGTCACCGGGTATAGCCTCGTATGTTTTGAGGCTTTGATAGTTTGGATCAAGGAAATTTCTTTTCTTGAGGATTTTATGATAGAGACTGACTCAAAACCTCCAGTTTGTCTTGAAGTTTACCCTTCACATGACCTTGGTGTTGGTGAGAGATTTTCACTTTAATGGTTATGTTGGTTACCACCTTGTGCAGCGTCCACGCTATTTTCTACCTACGCCTCGAGGAAGTGTTGACTTTGCCAACTTGGTAACTAAGAACACTTTAGGGAGGTTTCGTTCACACTTAGCACTTTCGGAAGCCTTAGGGAGAGAAAAGTCTTGTAATTCCAACTCTTTTACGAAAGCCTCTGACTTATGACGAATTCTATTAATGTTTTCCGAGTACTGTTTGTACGCAGAAATGTATAAGGCTTCTGGAGATGAACAATACATTGCAGATTAATATACCTGGTATTTTACGGAATAATTTACCGAGTCATAACTTAACCCTGTTGATTAACATTTGACTTGTTAAAAATACTGCATTAAGAGTAAGAAAATATAAGAATGTTGTGGTTAATTTTAGTGGCTTCTAGAAGGAGCACTGTGTAGAACAAATTTTCGGCACACAAATATTACCTGAACAAAAGTTGAAATTTTGAAGCGGGGCTCCTACGTCCTGCAAGTGTGGTGTCAGCCAGGTTGTCATTGTTATATGGGCTTGCGGGCCGCTAGTAGCAACAGCCGGGTTGATCAGGCAATCAGTAAAGCTTAGTTTCAGGCCAGACTGCGAGAGTGGAATAGAAGTCCAAAAGGCCTCATGTTTTTAGTATCATTCACAGCCTCTTTCTCTGCATTATTTCCAGCTTCCCTTTTCCTCTACACCACTTTTATAAACTTCCCTTCTCTGCAACATTCTTTGTAAGCTTCTTTAAATTTGTTGAATGATGTCTCCTTAGTATTGTATTGCGTTTTAGTCGCACTTCCATTACTTAACAGGTGTTGACGTTAACAAGTATTTCTAATGATAACTACTCTGATTATGGAATAAATAAATACCAAGGCACGCACACAACAGTGAGTGGGAGCACGGCGTAATATAACACACCTTAACAAGTGAAGTTACTTAACATTCCTGTGGGCGAGTCTTCACCGCTGAACCAGGAAAACTGGTATTAGCAAGTGCACTCTGCCGCCTACCACGGAACAACAAAAATAATAGTAATTAACAAAATAAGAAAAACTCAGTAACTACAAGAACAAAAATAAAAAGCTAACAGATACAAGTAACAATTGTCCTACTCATAAATCCTCTTCACTGGACGTTAAGTAAATGTAGGATTTACACTAAGAATGTCGTCGGCTCTGAAATATGGTTGTTAGTTGTATCGGCGTAACACTGGTAGGGATTTTGTAATGCAGTGTGGGGAGGAGGGGAGGGGTATGGGTGTCTGTCGGTGGGGTTGGGGGAATGGTGTATAGTATGGTTACAAGTTGTCGGGGGAGGGGGGTTAGAAATAGGGTTGCATTGTGGCTGCTACCTTATTCCATACGACAGTACGGTGGGGACCAAAGCTAACTGATACCATGTCATATTCCATCACGCAGGATTTGGTTCATACAAGGTGTTGAAATGTCAGCCGAGCTGGGAGACTTCAGTAAGGCAATGAGGATATCTCCAAGTATGAGTCAGGGTTCATCAGCTTCGGGAACTTCAAAAGATTCCTTCCTACAGAGCCGGAATTGCCGTCACTCAGTATAATTTATTCCATGTACTAGAGAAATGGAATAGAGGGCAAAAGAGTGTTTTAACTTGGGAGAAAGTCCCCCAACTCCTATCTTGGAGGAATGGGGGACTGGAAGTGGAACTGCTTCCTGTATGTATGTAGAGGGGGGAGGAGGAATGGGGTTGGGACCGGTCCTGTAGTGCAGTTGTATCACTGTTGGGACTTACTTATTTCTTGTATTACTTGCATTGTTCTTTAATGGTATGTATGTCAAAGGACCCCAATGGAAATAAGTCACTCTGACTTTTTTGGGTTATCCCAGGTTCTCTACACATATGCTGCTATGTACGATAATTCTATGTAACTGTATTTGTGTATACCTGAATAAACTTACTTACTTATCAGTATACCCCTCCACCCTCACATGCGTCCTGAGCTTGCGAAAGCTCCTGAAGGGCGAAACGTTTTCAAAATAAAATGTCACATTGGTTGCACATGTGCCCTTTTGCCTAACAATAGTAATTCCAGCTCTGCTGAAAGAAAAACTTTGAGGTTTTAGTACTAAAGCTATTGAACACTAATGAAATAATATTGAAAATGTCCTGCTGAGGTCTCCCAGCTCAGGCTGACAGTTTCAACTTTGCAGAATTCACTGTGACGGAGTATGAGAGGGACAGGTAGTGTTCATTAACACCGTGTAACTCATGTAGACTAGAATGACAGCACATTTCTATTGTATCTAAGTTTTTAACCCCTTAAGGGAGGTTCCTTGATGCTGGTGAGGGGCTCTTGATCTAGGGAATTAGATCTGTTTTCCAGTTCCCTGAATCGAGTCTGAATACCTTCCATCCCCCCCACATGCGCTGTATAATCCTACGGGTTTAGCGCTCTCCCATGATTATAATAATAATCTAAGTTTTTAAATTATTATTATTATAATAAAAAAGAAGCGCTAAGCCACAAGGGCTATACAGCCTAAGTTTTTAAAATCCTCTCTCTAAATGTGTTATATTTTATCTTGTGAATATTGGCAGTCTTAACATTAAAAGTTGTCATTCTAAAATCAGGCGCTTGAGTGAAAAAAAAATTTCAGGCATGTAAATGCAAACATGTTCCCTTAGCTGTGTGCTACAGTTGATAAAAAGCTAAAGTATTTTTAATGTAAGGCGCCCTTAAGGGAGGTTCTTTGACGCTGGTGAGGGGCTCTTGATCTAGGGAATTGGATTTGTGCTCCGGTTCCCTGAATTGAGCCGGAATACCTTACATCCCCCCCACATGCGCTGTATAATCCTACGGATTTAGCGTTCCCCATGATTATGATTTAATAATTTAATGTAAGGCTGGCCTTGAAGGAGCGTTGGTGCGTGTTGATAAGAGTGCATCTGTTCTGCTACTCTGGCTGAGTGTTCAGCCGGATCAAGGGGTGTTGGAGAGGCAGCTTCCTGACGTCTCCCTTGGCAACTACCACCAAACGCTAGGATGATAATTGTACTAATGGAGAAACGCTAAATTCGTAAGGGTCAATTCGCCACAAACTAGCGCTCTGGAACCTTAGGATGTTTCGGTCCGTCTTGGACCGTTACCAAATCACAACTGAATGAGGAATATGCAGAGAAAACTAAAACACAATTCGGGGAATGTAATAGTAGTAGTGAATTGTTCTGTCGCGTTGTAAACACTAGGACATATATTTTATTTGAAACTTTTCGGTCCAATCACCTTGATCACTCCAAATGTACTTTTACCTTTGATATATACCTTTGATGAGTTTCGAGAATCTACTCCCGGAGCCCGGCCATGGGCCAGGTTCGTCTGGTGCTAGTCTGATCAACCAGGCTGTTGCTGCTGGTGTCCTGCTTACAGACATGTCACCTCTGAAGTGACCAAGATCTCAGGACCGACATGTTTCCAATAAAATATCTCGGTGTTTTCAATTTGTGTCTTTTTCCAACAATGTTAGTTCCAGCTAGCGATGGGACGATACCATTGTTTGGCCAATACCGATACCGTCAAAAATTACCAATACCTACCGATGCTATGGCACAGGCCTAGTTCGTAAGGGCCATAAAGCACCTGGGAAATGGTAGAGTTGGGGAAGATGAGGATTGATCTGAGGAAATGGGAGGTTAACTCCAGTTTTGATCAGTAACACTTAAACACCTCCCAGTGAAAGAACTAAAGTAGGATAACGCTACTTGTCCAGTAATGGTGGAAACAGATCCACATGGGGAGTGTGTGTGAGAGAGGGAAAGTAAATCTGAGTGAGATTGAGAGAGTATGAGAGGGAGAGTGTGAGTAAGAGAGGGAATGTGAGAATGAGGATACGGAAAGCAGTTACTTTTTATGAGGATAGTGAGGCTCAGGATAGGGTATGTAGGACAGAAGGGGGGGGATTATTTTCCATAAAAGTAGGCCTTAAACAGGGATGTGTGATGTCACCATGGTGGTTTAATATATTTATAGATGGGGTTGTAAAAAAGTGAATGCTAGGGTGTTGGGGTGGGGTGTGGGATTTTAAAATGTATTAGAATCTAATATAAAGTGGGAGTAGTCACAGTTGCTTTTTGCAATGACACTGCTGTTGGGAGATACTGAAAAGAAGTTGCAAAGATTTGTGGACGAATTTGGGAGGGTATGTAAAAGAAGGAAATTAAGAGTGAATATTAGATGGAGCAAGGTGATGAGGGGTAACAAAAAAATATAGGCAATGAAAACTTGGATACATAATTGGGAGGGATTATGGAGGACGTGAATGTGTTCAGATATTTGGGAGTGGACTTGTTGGCGGATGGGTCTATGAAAGACAAGGCGAACCGTAGAATTGATGAAGGGAAAAAGGTGGATAATGCGTTGAGGCATCTGTGGAGACAAAGACGTTATCCGTGGAGGCAAAACGGGGAATGTATGAGAGCATGGTGGTACCAACACACTTATATGGGAGTGAAGCATGGATTGTGAATGTTGCAACAAGGAGGTTAGAGGCAGTGGAAATACCATGTCTGAGGGCAATGCGTGTTGTAAATATGCAGAGAGCAAGCAGTTTGGATGTTAGAAGGTGCGGGATTACTAAAACGTATTATCCAGTGAGCTGAGGGGATGGGGCTTGAGGTGGTTTGGACATTTAGAGAACATGGGGCAAAATAGGGTGTATAAATCTGTAGTGAAGGGAAGTGGGGTAGGAGTCATCCTAGGAAAGGTTAGAGGGAGAGGGGTAAAGGAGGATTTGTATGCAAGGAGTTTGGACATCCATCAGGCACGTGTGAGCTTGATAGAAGTGGAGGCAAGTGGTTTTTATGACTTTAGTGCTGTTGGAGTGTGAACAAGGTAACATTTATGAAGAGATTCAGGCGGAATCGGTTAACGAGACTTAAAGTTTTGAAGGTGGAGGTACAGAGCTTGCACTCTAAAGGAGGCATAAAATATTATAAACTTTATAATAACATTTTATTTAACACGGTATTGCAATTAAATTCGATTTTACATGGTACATTGGTTCCAGTACACGTAATTGTTATAGTTATAGGTATATTTTTGTGTCAAATATAAATTTAACCCAGAATAACTCAACAGTGTGGCTGAATTCCACTTATTACCTGGAGTTTACCTGGAGAGAGTTCCGGGGGTCAACGCCCCCGCGGCCCGGTCTGTGACCAGGCCTCCTGGTGGATCAGAGCCTGATCAACCAGGCTGTTGCTGCTGGCTGCACGCAAACCAACGTACGAGCCACAGCCCGGCTGATCAGGAACTGACTTTAGGTGCTTGTCCAGTGCCAGCTTGAAGACTGCCAGGAGTCTGTTGGTAATCCCCCTTATGTGTGCTGGGAGGCAGTTGAACAGTCTCGGGCCCCTGACACTTATTGTATGGTCTCTTAACGTGCTAGTGACACCCCTGCTTTTCATTGGGGGGATGGTGCATCGTCTGCCAAGTCTTTTGCTTTCGTAGTGAGTGATTTTCGTGTGCAAGTTCGGTACTAGTCCCTCTAGGATTTTCCAGGTGTATATAATCATGTATCTCTCCCTCCTGCGTTCCAGGGAATACAGGTTTAGAAACCTCAAGCGCTCCCAGTAATTGAGGTGTTTTATCTCCGTTATGCGCGCCGTGAAAGTTCTCTGTACATTTTCTAGGTCGGCAATTTCACCTGCCTTGAAAGGTGCTGTTAGTGTGCAGCAATATTCCAGCCTAGATAGAACAAGTGACCTGAAGAGTGTCATCATGGGCTTGGCCTCCCTAGTTTTGAAGGTTCTCATTATCCATCCTGTCATTTTTCTAGCAGATGCGATTGATACAATGTTATGGTCCTTGAAGGTGAGATCCTCCGACATGATCACTCCCAGGTCTTTGACGTTGGTGTTTCGCTCTATTTTGTGGCCAGAATTTGTTTTGTACTCTGATGAAGATTTAATTTCCTCATGTTTACCATATCTGAGTAATTGAAATTTCTCATCGTTGAACTTCATATTGTTTTCTGCAGCCCACTGAAAGATTTGGTTGATGTCCGCCTGGAGCTTTGCAGTGTCTGCAATGGAAGACACTGTCATGCAGATTCGGGTGTCATCTGCAAAGGAAGACACGGTGCTGTGGCTGACATCCTTGTCTATGTCGGATATGAGGATGAGGAACAAGATGGGAGCGAGTACTGTACCTTGTGGAACAGAGCTTTTCACCGTAGCTGCCTCGGACTTTACTCTGTTGACGACTACTCTCTGTGTTCTGTTAGTGAGGAAATTATAGATCCATCGACCGACTTTTCCTGTTATTCCTTTAGCACGCATTTTGTGCGCTATTACACCATGGTCACACTTGTCGAAGGCTTTTGCAAAGTCTGTATATATTACATCTGCATTCTTTTTGTCTTCTAGTGCATTTAGGACCTTGTCGTAGTGATCCAATAGTTGAGACAGACAGGAGCGACCTGTTCTAAACCCATGTTGCCCTGGGTTGTGTAACTGATGGGTTTCTAGATGGGTGGTGATCTTGCTTCTTAGGACCCTTTCAAAGATTTTTATGATATGGGATGTTAGTGCTATTGGTCTGTAGTTCTTTGCTGTTGCTTTACTGCCCCCTTTGTGGAGTGGGGCTATGTCTGTTGTTTTTAGTAACTGTGGGACGACCCCCGTGTCCATGCTCCCTCTCCATAGGATGGAAAAGGCTCGTGATAGGGGCTTCTTGCAGTTCTTGATGAACACAGAGTTCCATGAGTCTGGCCCTGGGGCAGAGTGCATGGGCATGTCATTTATCGCCTGTTCGAAGTCATTTGGCGTCAGGATAACATCGGATAGGCTTGTGTTAATCAAATTTTGTGGCTCTCTCATAAAAAATTCATTTTGATCTTCGACTCTCAGTCTGGTTAGCGGCTTGCTAAAAACTGAGTCATATTGGGACTTGAGTAGCTCACTCATTTCCTTGCTGTCATCTGTGTAGGACCCATCTTGTTTAAGTAGGGGCCCAATACTGGACGTTGTTCTCGATTTTAATTTGGCATAGGAGAAGAAATACTTTGGGTTTCTTTCGATTTCATTTATGGCTTTTAGTTCTTCCCGCGATTCCTGACTCCTAAAGGATTCTTTTAGCTTAAGTTCGATGCTTGCTATTTCTCTGACCAGTGTCTCCCTACGCATTTCAGATATATTGACCTCTTTTAGCCGCTCTGTTATTCTTTTCCGTCGCCTGTAAAGGGAGCGCCTGTCTCTTTCTATTTTACATCGAGTGCCACCGAGTTAATCTGTTCTAGGCATAAGTTGGGGTCTGTGTTGCTTAGTGTATCTTCCCAGCTTATATCGGTTAGGACTTGGTTTACTTGGTCTCACTTTATGTTTTTGTTATTGAAGTTGAATTTGGTGAATGCTCCCTCGTGACTAATCTCATTATGTCGGTCTGGGGCTCCGCGCATACATGACTGAACCTCAATTATGTTGTGATCTGAGTATATTGTTTTTGATATGGTGACATTTCTTATCAGATCATCATTGTTAGTGAAGATGAGGTCTAGTGTATTCTCCAGTCTAGTAGGCTCTATTATTTGCTGGTTTAAATTGAATTTTGTGCAGAGATTTAAAAGCTCGCGTGAGTGTGAGTTTTCATCAGAGCTGCCTCCTGGTGTTATTATTGCAACAATATTATTTGCTATATTCCTCCATTTTAGGTGCCTTAAGTTGAAATCCCCCAGGAGCAAGATGTTGGGTGCAGGAGCTGGAAGATTTTCCAGACAGTGGTAAATTTTTAACAGCTGTTCCTGGAATTGCTGGGATGTTGCATCCGGAGGCTTGTAGACTACCACAATGACTAGGTTTTGGTTCTCGACCTTTACTGCTAAAACTTCCACTACATCATTTGAGGCATTTAGCAGTTCTGTGCAAACAAGTGACTCTGCAATGTACAGGCCAACCCCCCCCCTTTTGCCTGTTCACTCTGTCACATCTGTATAGGTTGTAACCTGGGATCCATATTTCGTTGTCCAAGTGATCCTTTATGTGGGTCTCAGTGAAAGCCGCGAACATTGCCTTTGCCTCTGCAAGCAGTCCACGGATGAAAGGTATTTTGTTGTTTGTTGCTGGCTTTAGACCCTGTATATTTGCCAAGAAGAATGTTATCGGACTGGTGGTATTGTTGGTACTGGGGGGGGGGATTTTTTTTCCGGCATTAGTATCTGTATTTGTTGGTTTGGAGTGGAGGCCATCGACTGTGGTTCCACTCCAGGAATGACTGGATTTGATGTACGATTTCTGCCATTTCCTGCCAGTTTTTTTTCCTTCCTGGCACTAAAAAACCTCTCCCTCTTGAGTGGCTGTGGCAACCCAGGTTTTCCCATGGCCTGGATGTTTTGTATCTTTTTGTCCCCTTTAGATGGTATGCCTGGCAATTTAAGTTATAGCACAGTCTTTCCTGTACTGAAGAGGTACACATTTCAGGGTGAAAAAGCTTACAGGAAGGGAGTTTGCATTTTCCTGTTGTCATATGGGCATGGCATTTTCTAGGGTGGTCATAGTTGCACGTCCCATCTGTTTTTCCAGATTTCCCATGCCAGCAGATACCAAGTGCATAGTATGTGCACAGGCTTGGTTTCCGTTTGCCTTGGGTTTCTGTAACTGTATTCCCTGTTGGTGCATGTTTCCCTGTCTTCTATCCTCCCTAGCACCAACAATGGAGCTCCCACCAGTTGTTTTTGGTAATATATCCTCACTATTGCTAGTGGAGTCCTCTTGTTTGCTATTTCCTGCGGTATTTCTAGTTTGCAATATTGGTTTTATCTTATCTTTGACTACACTTGTTTCCCTACTATGGTTCCTGTCCCCTATGAGGTCATTTATATGTATTCCTTCCTGCGTATAATTCCCGACTACCTGGACAAAATCTCCAGCTTCACCATTACTGTCTCCCAGGACAGCATCTCCAGCTTCACCATTACTGTCTCCCAGGACAGCATCTCCAGCTTCACCATTACTGTCTCCCAGGACAGCACCTCCAGCTTCACCATTACTGTCTCCCAGGACAGCACCTCCAGCTTCACCATTACTGTCTCCCAGGACAGCACTATCAGCCCCACATTTACTGACTACCAGGACATCATCTCCAGCCTTACAGTTTCTGACTACATGGCCAGTATCAAGGGCAGTACCATTCAGCCCAGACTTTTTATGTTCCCATCTGTTGTAGAAAGCTTCCAGGTTTTCTATGAAAGCAGCTTTGATGTTGACCTCTTTTAATACCCTTGTGATTTTAGTCCACAGATTTATCTCATTTGGGCATACCCAAAAACACTTCCCTGTTTTAATACTGCTTGTAGCTAGTTCTTGGATATCTGCACAAGGGGCGTGACACCAATATCCACAAAAATGACAATTTATGCATGTGGAAGCCCGTTTGTTTGACTGACCACAGACTACACACAGCTTCATAATGATTTGAATGGTTGATTACTGCAATTCTACTAGCAACCTCTTGAATATTCTATTAATAACCTCCTTAAATGAAGCTCTAGCTATTTGTATTTCTGTTTCTAACTGTTTTTGTATATTGGACAGCTTACCGTGCACGTTCCTGGTATATATTTAATGTTTGTGTTTATAAGGGCGCCTACAACCCCATCCGTTTACAGTCTGCTTTATTGTCCAACGAAACCGTTTGAAACCAGTCAAGGGTTCGGACCAGTCAAGGGTTCGGACCAGTCCAGGGTTCGGACCAGTCAAGGGTTCGGACCAGTCGATCTGATCTGATCAGTGGGTCACTTATTTAAACCATACTGGTCGGTGATTTGAGCTAACACATGAAGGATCTACTGGAAATTATCTACCCGAGTAATCTGTGATTTGATTGATACAAAAGTATAACTTGCGTGTTGAAGAGCCGGTGACTGCTGGCAACTCCTACAATGACGAACGGTCGACCTCCACCCTTGTTTATCAATCGCTGTATCTAGCTTTTCTATTTTTTTCCGTCTCCACCACAATAAATGCTATATTATCACTATAGTTGACTGGTGCAAATTTTGGAGGAAGGACGCTTGTTCTGTAGTAATAATTGCTTCTCGTTGTGTATATTGCGACCGCTGGTAACTACAGGTTATATGAAATTCACAGTATACGTCTGGTATTTCAAGAAAAAAGAAACTAATGAAAGTCACTCCACTCCACTAAGTACCATTATAATACTGGTTAGTTGCTACTACAACACTGTATTCTGCTATTCACTGGTATCACTAGATTATATGCGAGTACACTAGCAGGCCAGGAAGATTATTAAAAACAGCTGACCTGTGGTAAGTTTCTGGCGACTTCTGGCACCTGCCTCTATAGGCTTATCACTTCATTTACAAATTCACCTGTTTTCAAATGACACTTTAGCCTTTATCATCAATATACTAGGGAGCCACTGTAGTATACACTATACACTATGTATACTCAATGTTATCAGGGAGACTTTCTTTCCTCTGACACGAAAAGTTCAATTAGTATTATTTTTTTCACACGGGACACAGGCCTATGATTCCCCTCTGGCAGTAAACTCTGCTAGGTAGTGCACACTAATTCTCCTTTTTTGACTCAGTATATAATGTTTTCCGCCCAAGATTGGTTCCAGGCGCTAGAGGGATGTATCGTATAGGATTGATGACACAAATTAAAGTTCTAGCACGTAAGAGCGACCGTGAAAACACCAGAAAACCCGGAGCACAACGAGGCACGCTGTCCCCTTTAGATGGTATGCCTGGCAATTTAAGTTATAGCACAGTCTTTCCTGTACTGAAAGTTTCTATCTTCAGGCAGTTAAGATGTTTTTGCATAAATCCTGTAGCTTCTGTCAGGCCCAGACAGTTCTACGTTTAGTATCTTCTATATCTTAATGGGTTCGAACTATAGACCAGTAGTTGGGAAAATTTATGGAATCGATGATTTCCGAGGTAATTCGTAGCCATCTTGAAAAGCATAAATTGATCAATGAATCAGCATGGTTTTACAAAAGGGCTTTCCTGCCTTACGAATTTGTTAACTTTTTTCAGTAAGGCATTTGAGGAGGTAGATTTATTTATTTATTTATTAATTTGAACATGATACAGTGAAGTACAAAGGAATACAGTTATTACAGTGCAACATGCACTGATATTGTGTATATGGATAGTCCTACATCAGGGACTATTGAGAATTAAGGCACACGGAATAGGAGGAGAAATTTTTTCCTGGATAGAGACATGGTTGACAGGCAGCAGAGAGTTTGCATAAATGGGGAGAAATCTGAGTAGAGAAGCGTCACGAGCGGTGTTCCACAGGGGTCAGTGTTAGGCCCCATGTTCGCAATCTACATAAACGACATAGATGAGGGAATAAATAACGACATAAGCAAGTTTGCCGATGACACCAAAATAGGCCGACGAATTCATTCTGGCGAGGACATTAGAGCACTCCAGGAAGATTTGAATAGACTGATGCAGTGATCGAAGAAGTGGCGGATGCAGTTTAATATAGACAAATGCAAAGTTCTAAACATTGGACAGGAAAATAACCCTGTCACATATAAACTAAATAATGCAGATCTTAATATTACTGACTGGAAAAAGGATTTGGAAGTTATGGTTAGCAGTCATCTAAAAACCAAGACAACAGTGCATAAGTGTTCGCAATAAAGCAAACAGAATCCTTGGCTTCAAATCAAGGAGCACAAATAATAGGAGTCCTCAGGTTGTTCTTCAACTCTATATATGTAAAGTAAAAGGACACAAGTGCAACTAATGTGACATTTATTGTGGCAACGTTTCGCTTTCCAGGACCTTTATCAAGTAATGGCTTGATAAAGCTCCTGGAGAGCGAAACTTTGCCACAATAAATGTCACATTAGTTGCACTTGTGTCCTTTCACTTTACATATTGTCGGTAATTCTACCAACTTTATTACAACTCTATATATCCTTGGTTAGGCCTCATTTAGATTATGCTGCACAGTTTTGGTCGCTGTATTAAAGAATGGATATAGATGCTCTGGAAAACGTACAAAGGAGGATGACAAAGTTGATCCCATGTATCAGAAATCTTCCCAATGAGGATAGACTGAGGGCCCTGAATCTGCACATTCTAGAAAGGCATAGAATTAGGGGGATATGACTGAGGTGTATAAGTGGAAAACGGGAATAAATAAAGGGGATGTGAATAGCGTGCTCAAAATATCAAGCCTAGACAGGACTCGCAGCAATGGTTTTAAGTTTGAAAAATTCAGATCCAGGAAGGATATAGGAAAACATTGGTTTGGTAACAGAGTTGTGGATGAGTGGGACAAACTCCCAAGTACCGTTATAGAAGCTGAAACGTTGTGTAGTTTTAAAAATAGGTTAGATAAATGCATGAGTGGGTATGAGTTGAACCTGACTAGCTTGTGCTACTTCCTTAAGTTATTGTGATCTAACCTGACTAGGTTGGGTCATTGGCTTAAGCCGGTAGGAGACTTGGACCTACCTCGCATGGGCCAGTAGGCCTGTTGCAGTGTTCCTTCTTTCTTATGTTCTTATGCAACATCGATCCTGTGGCTCTGTGTCAGACTGTCTCCTAAAATGGGAATCAGAAGGTAGAACTGATGTAGTAATACTGACAAGTTGCTGGTAAAAAGAGACAAACGTACTGATCAAGACTTTTATTAAGGCACCGTTTTGCCACGAGTGACTGCACTCCTAATATAGAGCAATAATAATAATATAAGAAGGGAGGAACACTGCAGTAGGCCTGTTGGCCTATACTTGGCAAGTCCTTTACAATACCAGCTCACTAACAACATTTGCCCAACCCACTTTCAGTGCTACCTTAACAATCAACTCTGACAAATCTATTTACTCAGCGTGCAAGTCCCACCCAAATCCAACCTCTCTCATTCATGTATTTGTCCAACCTAAACTTGAAACTACCCAACGTTCTAGTTTCAATAACCCTATTAGGCAGACTGTTTCACTCATCAACTACCCTATTTCCAAACCAGTATTTTCCTATATCCTTTCTAAATCTAAACTTATCTAATTTGAATCCATTATTGTGGGTTCTCACTTGGAGAGATATCCTCAAAATCTTATTTATATCCCCTTTGTTAATACTCATCTTCCACTTAAACACCTCAATCATGTCTCCCCTCATTCTTCGTCTTACAAGTGAATGTAATTTAAGGGACTTCAATCTTTCTTCATACGGAAGATTTATAATGTTATGAATTAATTTGGTCATTCTTCGCTAAATGTTTTCTAACGAATTAATATCCATTCTGTAATATGGTGACCAGAACTGAGTTGCGTAATGTAGATGAGGCCTTGCTATTGGTGTATAAAGCTGTAATATAACCTCTGGACTTCCGATGCTTACACTTCCTGATATAAATCCCAGTAATCTGTTTGCCTAATTATGCACACTTAGGTATTGCTGTCTTGGCTTAAGGTTGCTGCTTACCATAACCCCCAAGCCCTTCTTGCAATCTATATGGCTAAGTTATGGACACTCCCGAGCTTCAGAACCTTGCATTTATCTGTATTGAACTGCACCTGCCACTTTTCTAACCAGGTATTGAGTTTCTCCAAATCCTCCTGAAGTTCCATGATATCTACGTTTGAATCAATTATCTTACCTCAATTATTCTACTATCTTCGTGTCATTGGCGAATTTGCTCATATCACTAGTAATTCCCTCACCAAGGTAATTAATATATATTATAAACAACAGTGGGCCTAAGACTGATCCCTGTGGAATGCCACTTGTTACAGATCCCCACTCGGATTTAACCCCATTTAAGCACACATCGCTTCCTATTGGTGAGCCATGACTTGATCCACGACAGCACTTTTCCCCCAGTGCCATGAGCTGCCACTTTCTCTAACAGTCTCTGGTGTGGTACTCTATCCAAAGCCTTACTAAAATCTAAATAAACAATATCGAATTCTTTATCGTGATAACAGCCTCAAAAAGCTTTACCGAAGAAGGTTCATAAATTGGTTAGGCAGGATCGGCCCCTCGTGAAACCATGCTGAGCATTAATTAAATTATGCTTATCGAGATGGCTTCTTATAATATCAGCTATAATTGACTAGTAATTTGCCTACAATTGAGGTCAGGCTTATTGGGCGGTAATTTGATGGTAACGACTTGTCTCCTGCTTTAAAAATAGGAATTACATTAGCCATTTTCCACAGATCAGACACTACACCTGTTTGAAGAGATAAATTAAAAATATTAGTTAAAGGTTCACAGTTCCATTTTGCATTCCTTAAGAACCCTTGAAAAAAGCTCATCAGGACCGGGCGATTTATTTTGTTTCAGTCGGTGTACTTCTTTCAGAGCCATTTCGTTAGTGACTGTGATATTACATAATTTATCTTCTTCAGGCCTACTATAAAAATTAATAACCGGGATATTGTTAGTGTCTTCCTGTGTGAAAACCGAGATAAAATTATTAAAGATCGAACACATTTCATTCTCCTTGTCAGTAAGATGCTCAGGGTTATTTTTAAGGGGACCTATTTTATCTCTAACTTTTGTTCTATAAACCTGGAAAAAACCTTTTTGGATTTTCGTATTTCTAGCAACTTTAAATTTCGTAGTCCTGTTTAGCTTTTCTTATTCCCTATTTAACGTCCCTCTTAATGTCAATATATTGATTCCTAAGATGAGCTTAACCTCCTTTGATATTCCTATAAATTCCTTTCTTCTTCCCTGAAAGATATTTGAGTCTATTATTCATCCATTTTGGGTCATTTCTAATCGATTTAATTTCTTTATACAGGATAAATGTTCTTTGGGCAGCATGTATAGTGTTCAGAAAACTGTCATATTGATAGCTCTATTCGTTACCCCAGTCCACAGATAAGTGTTCTCTAAACCCATTGTAATCTGCTAAGTGAAAATCTGGACCGTTACTGAGTTATCCCTACTATCATATGTACTTCCATTCAATGCTAAAGGTAATTGATTTGTGGCCGAGTTCCTCTGTAATTTCTAAATTATTAACAAGGGTTTCCTTGTTTGCCAGAACCAAGTCAAGCAGGTTATTTCCCCTTGTAGGTTCTGTCACAAACTTCTTAAAAAAAAAAATACAGTCCTGTACTACTTCTAAAAAGTCGTTAGATTCTAAATTCCCAGTCAAAAAATTCCAACCAATCAGACTAAAGTTATGTCCCCTAGAATTACTATGTTATCGTGCCTTGTGGCCTTAACGATTTCCTCCCAAAGTAGTCTCCCTTGGTCCCTATCTAAGTTTGGGGGATGGTATATCACACCTGAAATCAGTTTTTCATACCCCTCTGAAAATTCTATCCAGACACTCTGTATGTGTTACCTGGAGTTTACCTGGAGAGAGTTCTGGGGGCCAACGCCCCCACGGCCCGGTCTGTGACCAGACTTTATACCTGCTTTTATGTAATAGTTTAAATGATTACAGACATAGAGTGCCACCCCACGCTTCTTACTGATACTTCTGTCTACTTAAAACAGTTTAAAACCCTGAATGTGACATTCAGCAGGCATGCCCCTATTTTTCATATTAAACCACGTCTCAGTTATGGTAAAAACATCAGTGTTACCCGCACTTGCAACTAGTCTCAATTCATCCATCTTATTTCTTGCACTACCAGTATTGGTGTAATACTCCTGCTGATTTCTGTTCCTCCACTGTACCTGTTACTGTCCTTGTCACCCTGTCAATAACTCTACCTCATTCTGCCTATAACTTATTTCCCTAAAACTCACACTATCGCTACACTGAGAATTCATTGACTTTCCAGAGAAACCCATACCACTATCTATTTCTAGTTTAAAGACCTAACAGCTTCCTCCACTGCATTGGCCAGTGCTCCCACCCCAAACCTAGGTAAGTGAACCCCATCCATAGCATACATGTCATTTCTGCCAGTCAGCAATTGACACCAGTTGCCCTGGACAACAATTCATATCCAACTCTTCTCCTAGGCAAAATGCCATATATCACAGGGTTCCTACCCTTCTTCTTAATAATGTTTATTGCTGCCTTATACCTTCTAACTAAATCCTCATTTTCACACTTGCCTACATCATTGCCTCCAGCACTGAGGCAGATAACAGGATTGGTCCCATTACCATTCATGATGTTGTCAAGCCGGCTAACAGTATCCTTCATCCCAGCCCCAGGAAAGCAAACCCTCTGTCTCCTACTCCTATCCTTCAAGCAGAAGGCCCTATCCATATACCTAACTTGGCTATCCCCAACAGCAACAATGCTTTTACCTTCGATGGAGTTGTTCGTCGTGATGTTCCCAGTAGTCGACTTGCATTCGTCTGGTAGCACAGGAAAGGAGTTCGAAGTTTCCACAGCAGTCTCTCTCTTCGTCGTTTCTACCTCTCCATTCGTCTTCTTGATCCGCCGTATTTCGAGCTTTGCTACCCTCAATTCCCCCTTAAGCTGCTGGTAAAGTTGCTCAATGGAGGTCATCTTGGTTCAGTCCACGGGGAGTACACTAGACACGTCTTCACTGAGCTAAGTACAGGTCACCACTGTATGATACAACTTATAGCTAACATCAGTGACATACTATATAGAAAGGCCCCTGGTTATACAGAGCATTTCGGGCAACTAAGGTTAATATTGTCCCCAGGTTAGTGTTGTCCCTAGGAGGCCTGGTCGTGGACCGGGTCGCGGGGGAGTTGATCCCCGGAATACTATCCAGGTAGACTCCAGGTAGGATGCAATCCTCCAGTCGGCTAACACCCAGGCACCAACTTACTGCTAGGAAAACAGGGGCAGCAGGTGTCTTAAGGAAACATGCCCAGTATTTCCACCCGTACCGGGGATCAAACCACGGACACTCAGTGTGTGAGCGGAGTATGCTACCAACCGAGCTACGGGTATGTAGAAACTGCAGCATAATAGTACAAGAGGTTGTTTGAATATAGGTTAAAATAGAATAAGAACTATCAATAAATTCAGGTAAGGGAAGACAAAGGTATAGTGAATGTAAGTAGAAGTTTGTAAGAGTTACCCAACATAAATCACTCTCCTTCGGTGTTCATTGAGCGCTTCACCGGGGGGTCTGGGGGGAGGAGGGATGTTGTGGGTGCTGGGCCGTTGCTGCTCCCAGACGCCCTTGACAACAGTGGATTAGAAAGTGGCTCGCGTTTCATCTATGACGCCGTTATTAAATGGTGGCGAGCCAAGTTTACCTAGCTGGTATTGTACCACGGTGAAAAAACAATATGGATGAATAAAAGGGAAAATTATGGGCTATAAAAGGCAAAAACATAAAACTAAATAAATCTTTGAAAGTTTATAGGTCTACCGTCGTCAGTGTCTCAAATTTTTAAGGGCTGTATATAAAAAAATAGAAAAGTTTTATATTTCCATTACAAAAACTGAGAATATTGAATTTTGTTTACTATGTGTTGACCTTGAGAGAGAGTGTGTGTAGAAGACGTGGCACAGCAGCACCTTCCTCCTGCCAGAGTCCATTTCCATGGATACATTACTACTGTGCATACGGTACACTTTCAGCTGTACACATTTTTCGTTACTTTATGTAGTGTATGAGCATGATATTCACGCTACACATCTTTTAAGCAAGGCTACCATATCAGGCGAGTTTTAGATACATTGTCAGGGTAAGATAGCGGAAATAGAGAGCCAAGGAAAACGAACCATGAGCACTGCTTGCCGCCATTGACTCAACTCTGTAACCCCTGCACCCGTTCTCTGGTACCCCCATCCTTGTGTGATGGAATATGATCAGGAAAATAGACCGCAGGTCTAGTCTCGTGATAAAGTACTGTGAACTCTGATACAGAGGTAGTAGGTTCGAGTCCTGCTGTGGACGTAGAGACAATGTTTGTAAATAATTTCGCTTGCGAATTGTTAAGCATGCATATATATATATATATATATATATATATATATATATATATATATATATATATATATATATATATATATATATATTAATGTGCTTAATAAGTAAAACTGGTCAATTTTCTCTTACACGTTTAAAGATTTTTTCATTAATGTTGATATAAAAATTTATAATTGTCCACCACACTAAGGGAAAACACCATAAGTGTCCGGGGCCCAAAACTGTTCAACAGCCTCCCATCAAGCATTAGGGGAATTGCCAATAAACCCCTGGCTGCCTTCAAGAGAGAGCTGGACAGATACCTAAAGTCAGTGCCGGATCAGCCGGGCTGTGGCTCGTACGTTGGACTGCGTGCGGCCAGCAGTAACAGCCTAGTTGATCAGGCCCTGATCCATCGGGAGGCCTGGTCATGGACCGGGCCGCGAGGGCGTTGATCCCCGGAATAACCTCCAGGTAACCAAAAGAATCTTAGAAAACTGACCAAACCTTATTATAACAAGCACAATTTAATTTAGCCTAATCCAAGTAAATATATTTTAGATACGTTTAAAATAATTTATTAATAAACAGACAAAATGAAATATATTTTTTCGTTAGGCGTTAGGTTCAGAATGATTTTTGCGAAATTATTGCATACACAAATTTTCGCTTGTCTTATATGGCAATATAAGCGTTGCTATTTAAGCCTTAAACTGTCCAAACGTAGATCTACGTTTTTTCAACATTTGAAAGTATGTAAAAAAACGTAGAGCTTCTTTTTCTTTTTTTACATTTGAAAACGTGTAAAAAAAACTTTGATCTACATTTTTTTTGTTATATTTAAAAATATGTAAAAAAAACGTAGATCTACTTTTGGAGCACTACGCATGTGAACGTAGATCTGTTTAGACAGTTTAAGGGTTAAGCCAAGATCGCAAGTTTTACATATATAAATTATCACTCCCGCTCTCCTGAGTACATCTACATCGCGTACTTTCACAGCATTCATGGTTTTTAAGTATCCAGGTACATACTACACACCAAAAAAAATAAAAAACACGGTGTACCAAAGTTGGCCAGGTTTACTGGCATCAACACCGGCGGGTATACTATTCCTCTGAGCTGCCAGCATTATAAATAAAAAAAAAGCCTTGAAAAGATATCAAGGTATTCAAGCCACTGCATAAATACATGTTGGCAAGATTCACAGTTATTTAACCACTTCCCAGACATGTTAGGTACGCGGGTACACTAGTTGAACACATAAATTAAACTGTGCCCTTAGCTTGACCTTGACCTCCCACAACCATGTTACCCACTCACTCATCCCACTCCACTCGTACAACACTCACCATGCATACCACCCACCCACTTACACCACTCACGCACTCTACTCACCCATGCACGCACTCTACTGACGCACGCACTTCACTACTCACCCACACAACTCCGTTCACCCACGCACTTTACTACGCATCCACACACTACATTTACCCACCCACTTCACTACCCACCCACACACTACATTCACGCACGCACTTCACTCACCTACCCAACTACCCATGCACTCCATTCGCCCACCCAACCACCCACGCACTCTACTCACCCACCCAACTACCCACGCACTCCACTCGCCCACCCCACTCATCCACACCCACGCACTCAACTCACCCACGCACGCACTCCACTCACCCACTCCATTCACCCACCCACACACTCCATTCACCAGCGCACTCCACTCACCTACCCAACTACCCACGCACTCCACTCACCCACCCAACCACCCACGCACTCCACTCACGCACGCACTCCACTCACCCACGCACGCACTCCATTCACCCACGCACGCACTCCATTCACCCACCCACACCCCATTTACCCGCGCACTCCACTCACCCAACCACCCACGGATTCCACTCGCCCACCCAACCACCCACGCACTCCACTCACCCACCCACCCCACTCATCTACACACCCACGCACTCCACTCATCTACACACCCACGCACTCCACTCACCCACCCACGCTACTCATCTACGCACTCCACTCACCCATTCCAACACGCCATCCACCCACCTACCCAGGCTTGACCTTGACCTCCCATGAAGTTGCGAGTACATAGATACATGCACTAACGTGCTCACACACACACACACACACACACACACACACACACACACACACACACACACACACACACACACACACACACACACACACACACACACACACATACACACATACACATATACACACATACACACACACACACACATACACACATACACACATATATACACACACATATACACACATATACACACACATATACACACACACACATATACACACACACACATATACACACACACACACACACACACACACACACACACACACACACACACACACACACCCAACCACCCACGCAGGACTGCAAAGAGACATGGACAGGCTGGACATATGGTCCAGAAACTGGCTTCTCGAATTCAACCCTGCCAAATGCAAAATCATAAAGATTGGGGAGGGGCAAAGAAGACCGCAGACAGAGTATAGGCTAGGTGAACAAAGACTACAGACCTCACTCAGTGAGAAAGACCTTGGGGTGACCGTAACACCGAGTACGTCACCGGAGGCACACATCAACCAAATAACTGCTGCAGCATACGGGCGCCTGGCAAACCTGAGAATAGCATTCCGATACCTTGATAAGGAATCGTTCAAGACACTGTACACTGTGTATGTTAGGCCCATACTGGAGTATGCAGTACCAGTCTGGAACCCACACCTGGCCAAGCACGTCAAGAAGTTAGAGAAAGTACAAAGGTTTGCAACAAGGCTAGTCCCAGAGCTCAGGGGAATGTCGTACGAGGAAAGGTTGAGGGAAATCGGACTAACGACACTGGAGGACAGAAGGGTCAGGGGAGACATGATAACGACATACAAGATACTGCGGGGAATAGACAAGGTGGACAGAGATAGGATGTTCCAGAGAGGGGACATAGAAATAAGGGGTCACAACTGGAAGCTGAAGACTCAGACGAGTCACAGGGACGTTAGGAAGTATTTCTTCAGTCATAGAGTCGTCAGGAATTGGAATAGCCTAGCAAGTGAAGTAGTGGAGGCAGGAACCATACTTAGTTTTAAGAAGAGGTATGACAAAGCTCAGGAAGCAGAGAGGGAGAGGACCTAGTAGCGATCAGTGAAGAGGCGGGGCCAGGAGCTGAGTCTCGACCCCTGCAACCACAATTAGGTGAGTACACACACATACACACACATACACACACATACACACACATACACACATACATACATACACACATACACACACACACACACATACATACACACATACATACACACATACACACACACACACACACACACACACACACACACACACACACACACACACACACACACACACACACACACACACACACACACACACACACAGGTCAGGCCTAGGACCGGTGTTGTTTTTGGTATTTGTGAACATGACGGAAGGAAGTGTCCTTGTTTGCAGATGACGTAAAGTTAAAGAAAAGAATTCAATTTGACAGAGACCAGGCAGAACTACAAAGGGATGTGGACAGGCTGCAGGCCTGGTCCAGCACCTGGCTCCTGGAGTTCAACCCCACCAAGTGCAAAGTCATGAAGATTAGGGAAGGGCAAAGAAGACCGCAGACGGAGTACAATCTAGGGGGCCAGAGACTACAAACCTCACTCAAGGAAAAGGATCTTTGGGTGAGTAAGACACCGGGCACATCTGAGGAGTACATCAACCAAATAACTGCTGCAGCATACGGGTGCCTAGCAAACCTAAGAACAGCATTCTGACATTTCAAGAAGGAATCGTTCAGGACCCTGTACACCGTGTATGTTAGGCCTGTGGAGAAAATTCTCCAGTAAAGGGGGTATATCTCAGCCCTCTCAGCTCCGATGAATGGTTTGAAAAACAGACAAGTTGAAGATTGAGACACTTATGGACTGATGAAGTCACTGTGTGGCTGAGGGACTTAGCTCCCTTCATCCATCTGAGGGACTTAGTCCTCCCTGGAAGGGGCTAATGGGTTCTCTTACTTCCTCATAAGCACAGTTGAAAACATGTGTTGGTACCAGCGTCATAAGTCACGCCATACTCTCCTTGCTAGAGATCAGGGTTCCTTACAACTACAAGTGACAATTAAGCGAGAGTAATTACTCTTTTCCCTTAGCGCCCACTTTATCTACAATTTGGGACTATTATGAACTATAGTCTATAACTAGATAACAAGAAATGTACCATCTTGTATTGAATACTGTGAAGATGTTTAGCAAGGAGAGAAATCACGCTAAGTTCAGCATATCCTAGTGGGGAAGCGGGCGGAGTCATATTGCTTCAAGGAACGAATGAGAAACGTGTCACGAAGGCGCTGCCTCCTCGAACAAAAGACAAAGGGACAGTAATAACTAGTGCGTTCTTGACTCTTGTTCATTCTGACAATCTCAGGAAACTAGGAAAGCTAGACTAGTTCCTTTATATAAGCCAGGAAATTCGCGGTAGAACTAATCACGACATTATTGCGCATCCATGTTCTTCCTGTTGTGGATAATATCACGCAACTATGAACAAATGATGGAACTGAAGAGTGAAGTGTAACCGGTAGCGAGTGATTGCAGAACATTCCCGACGCTATGCAAATAACCTGCACATAGAAGAGAGGAGCTTACGACGACGTTTTGGTCCGACTTGGACTATTTACAAAGTCACAGTCACGGTATTGTGCCTTTTTTGTTATACCCGACGTAGTGGTGAACATTAGTGCAACATTCTACGAGTCACTCATGCCTTCAGTCCAATCAAGACACCGATACCGTGGTCCTACTTTCCCTACCACAAACTAGGCAAAATTGGGTCAGTTACAATACCCAGGTAAGTCTATCCATACCCACTCCTAGTTATGCTAGCTGCAGCTGATAGGGGTGAGCTTTGACTGGATTTACCAATAGACCTCGTGATTGGCGGACTTTTAAGCCCGCCAATTAATAATCGTTATCCTACAGCTCAGGTGTGGGGCTACCACGATTCACGGGAAGGAGACTTCTTGAATGCTACTGCAAGAAGTCTGAATCACCGTTGAAGCTAAGTATATTTCATTTTGTCGAAAAGTAGACTTGGCTGGTAAAATTCCCCATAAGGCCTATATTGGAGTATGCAGCACCAGTTTGGAATCCGCACCTAGCCAAGCACGTAAGGAAACTAGAGAAAGTGCAAAGGTTTACAACTAGATTAGTCCCGGAGCTAAGGGGCATGTTCTATGAGGAGAGGTTAAAGGAAATCGACATGGCAACACTGGAGGACAGGAGAGCTAGGGGGCATATGATAACATACAGAATACTGAGAGGAATCGACAAGGTGGACAGAGACAGGATGTTCCAGAGATGGGACACAGCAACAAGGGGTCACAGTTGGAAGTTGAAGACTCTGATGAATCACAGGGATGTTAAGAAGTATTTCTTCAGTCACGGAGTTGTCAGGAAGTGGAATAGTTTGGGAAGTGATGTAGTGGAGGCAGGATCCATACATAGCTTTAATAAGAGGTATGATAAAGCTCATGAAGCAGGAAGAGTGACCTAGTAGCGGCCAGTAAAGAGGCAGGGCCAGGAGCTGTGAATCGACCCCTGCAACCACAACTAGGCGAGTACACACACACACACACACACACACACACACACACACACACACACACACACACACACACACACACACACACACACACACACACACACACAATCGGATACGGACCAGTCAGAACTACAGAGGGATTTAGACAGGCTGCAGGCCTGGTCCAGCAACTGGCCCCTGGAGTTCAATCCCACCAAGTGCAAAGCCATGAAGATTGTGGAAGGGCAAAGAAGACCACAGACGGAGTACAATCTAGGGGGTCAGAGCCTACAAACCTCACTCAAGGAAAAGGATCTTGGGGTGAGAATAACACCGGGCACATCTCCTGAGGCACACATCAACCAAATAACTGCTGCAGCATACGGGCGCCTGGCAAACCTAAAAACAGCATTTCGACATCTAAATAAGGAGTTATTCAGGACCCTGTACACTGTGTACGTTAGGCCCATATTGGAGTATGCGGTGCCAGTTTGGAATCCTCACCTTGCTAAGCATGTGTGGAAACTAGAGAAAGTGCAAAGGTTTGCAACAAGACTAGTCACGGAGCTAAGGGTTATGTCCTACGAGGAGAGGTTAAGGGAGATCGACTTGACGACACTGGAAGACGGGAGAGTTAGAGGGATATGATAACGACATATAAAATACTGAGGGGAATCGACAAGGTAGACAGAGACAGGATGTTCCAGAGATGGGATACAGCAACAAGGGATCACAGTTGGAAGTTGAAGACTCGGATGAATCACAGGGATGTTAAGAAGTATTTCTTCATTCACAGAGTTGTCAGGAAGTGGAATAGTTTGGGAAGTGATGTAGTGGAGGCAGGATCCATACATAGCTTTAATAAGAGGTATGATAAAGCTCATGGAGCAGGAAGAGTGACCTAGTAGCGGCCAGTAAAGAGGCAGGGCCAGGAGCTGTGACTCGACCCCTGCAACCACAACTAGTGGTGGAGCACCTGGAACGGAACAAGGGTATAAACGCCAGCCAGCACAGATTTATGGAAGGCAAATCCTGTGTCACAAACCTTCTGGAAGTTTATGATAAAGTAACAGAAGTAAGACACGAGAGAGGGGGGTGGGTTGATTGCATCTTCTTGGGCTACAAGAAGGCCTTCGACACATTTCCTCACAAGAGTTTAGTGCAGAAGCTAGAGGATCAGGCACGTATAACAGGAAGGGCATTGCAATGAATCAGAGAATACCTGACAGGGAGGCAACAATGAGTCATGGTACGTGATGAGGTATCACAGTGGGCACCTGTGATGAGCAGGGTCCCACAGGGGTCGGTCCTAGGACCAGTGCTATTTTTGGTATATGTGAATGACATGATGGAAGGGCTAGACTAAGAAGTGTCCCTGTTTGCAGATGATGTGAAGTTAATGAGGAGATTTAAATGATGAGGGTCAGGCAGGACTTCAAAGAGACCTTGACAGGCTGGACACCTGGTCCAGCAACTGGCTTCTCGAATTTAACCCCACCAAATGCAAAGTCATGAAGATCGGGGAAGGGCAGAAAAGACCGCAGACGGAGTATAGGCTAGATGACCAAAGACTGCAAACCTCGCTCAAGGAGAAAGATCTTGGGGTGAGTATAACACCGAGCACGTCTCCGGAAGCACACATCAACCAGATAACTGGTGCAGCATATGGGCTTGTGGCAAACCTGAGAACAGCATTCTGATACCTTAGTTAGGAATCGTTCAAGACACTGTACCCCGTGTACGTCAGGCTTATACTGGAGTATGCAGCACCAGTTTGGAACCCACACTCGATCAAGCACGTCAAGAAATTAGTGAAAGTGCAAAGGTTTGCAACAAGGTTAGTTCCAGAGCTTAAGTGAATGTTCTACAGAGAAAGGTTAAGGGAAATAGGCCTGACGACACTGGAGGACAGGAGTGTCAGGGGAGACATGATAACGACATACAAAATACTGCGTGAAATTGACAAGGTGGACAGACAGGATGCTCCAAAGAGGGGACACAGAAACAATGAGCCACACTTGGAAGATGAAGACTCAGATGAGTTAAAGGGATGTTAGGAAGTACAGTGGACCACGACTTACGATATTAATTCATTCCAGAAGTCTGTTCGGGTGCCGTTACCGAACGAATTTGTTCCCATAAGGAATATTGTAAATTAGATTAGTCCGTTTCAGACCCCCAAAAATACATGTACAAAAGCACTTTCAAAAATACACTTACATAATTGTTCGAGTTGGGAGCTGATCATAAGGCGGGGGTCCACTGTATTTTTTCAGTCATAGAGTAGTCAGGAAGTGGAATAGTTTAGCAAGTGAGGTAGGGAGCAGGGGAAGGGAGGGACCTAGTAGAGTTCAGTGAAGAGGCAGGGCCAGGAGCTGAGTCTCGACCATTGCAACCATAATTAGGTGAGTACACACACACACACAGTGCTGTTTCTAGTACGTATATGTGAATGACATGACAGGATAGCTTCAGAGGTGTCCCTGTTCGCAGACGATATGAAGCTAATTAGAATACAAGTGGACGAGGATCAGGTAAGCTGACAAGGAGATATGGACAGACTGCAGGTCTGGTCCGACAAATTGCTTCTGGAGTTTAACCCAGCAAGTGCCAAGTCGTTAAGTTCGGGGAAGGACAAGGAAGACCACAGACGGAATACAGACTAAGAGGTCAAAGGCAGCAAAATTCAAGGAAAAGGTTCTTGGGGTGGGCATCATATGGAGCACATCTCCTAAGGAGCACATCAGCCAAATAACTGCTGCAGTATATGGGCGCCTGGTAAACCCGAGAACAGCGTTTCGACATCTTAGGAGTCATTCACGACACTGTACACGGTATACATCAGGCCCATATTGGAGTATGCAGCACCAGTATGGAACCCACGTTTGGTTAAACACTTAAGAGATTAGAGAAAATGCAAAGGTTTGCAATAAGACTGCAGTATGAGCCTGGTAGGTTTAGCGCTTCCTTTCGATAATAATAATAATTGCAATAACACTATCTTCGGAGCTGAGGGGTATGGCCTACGAAGAGAGGTTAATGGAACTCAACCTGGCAACACTGGAGGACAGGAGGGGTAGGGAAGACGAGATAATGATTTATAAAATACTGAGAGAAATTGACAAGATGGATAGGGACAGTGTTTCATAGATGGGATACAGCAACAAGGGGTCATAGCTGGAAATTAAAAACTCAGATGAGTCATAAGGATGTTAGGAAGTTCTTCTTTAGTCATAGAGATGTTAGGAAGTGAAACAGTCTGGACAGTGATGTAATGGAGGCAGGATCCATACATAACTTTAAGAAGAGGTACGATAAATTATTATTATTATAATCAAGGGGGAAGCGCTAAACCTGGAGGATTATACAGCGCCTGGGGGGGGGGGGGATGTGGAAGGCATTCAGGCTTAATTCGGGGAACTGGAGCACAGATCCAATTCCCTAAATCAAGAGCCCCTCACCAACATCAAGGAACCTTCCTTGAGGGGGAGGTACGATAAAGCTCATGGAGCAGGGAGAGAGTGGACCTAGTACTGATCAGCGAACAGGCAGGGCCAGGAACTATGAATTTACCCCTTCAACCATAAATAGGCGAGTACACTCTCTGAAGTACTGACGTGGTAACGTGCTGAAATAGCTCTGCAGTTCGAGATGCTGACATGACTGGTGCTGTAGTTGAGATGCTGACATGACAACTGTTGCAGCAACTTAAGTGCTGACAGCACAAATGTGTCACAGCAACTGAGGTGCTGACAGCACAACTGTGTCACAGCAACCGAGGCGCTGACAGCACAACTGTGTCACAGCAACCGAGGCGCTGACAGCACGACTGTGTCACAGCAACCGAGGCGCTGACAGCACGACTGTGTCACAGCAACCGAGGCGCTGACAGCACAACTGTGTCACAGCAACCGAGGCGCTGACAGCACAACTGTGTCACAGCAACCGAGGCACTGACAGCACGACTGTGTCACAGCAACCGAGGCGCTAACATGACAACTGTCATAGCAACCGAGGCGCTGACATGACAACTGTCACGGCAACTGAGGCGCTGACACGACAACTTTACCAGTAGTATGGAACTGCTCACAACAGTTGCATTAACTATTTTTCTTCAGGTTCTTCATCTTCATCTGTTAAATACCTTCCTTGTATATGGACATTGAGCTCTGCTAACATTTCCTCTGCACTTCTTTCTACTTCATCTTCCTGTACGTATATCCTCAAAGCCCTCACCTGGCAATCTTCTTGCCTACTGAACAATATCCTGGTCCTGGTTCTCAACCTAGGGGAAATCTGGGAAAGTATTCACCACACTAGACCATAGCTTTCCCTAGTCTGCATTTAATGTTTATTGAGGCACTGTGCTCCATGCACTTTTGACCTAGCTGATAACATCTGCAATGCTAAATTTATGCCAGAAGTCTGGTACATAAGGTCTGAGTCAGTGTCCATTGCTGCAGCAAGTTTCTAGATTGCATTTTGTGTGTAGTTATACTTGAATGTCTTAATAATTCCATGATCCAGTAGTTGTGTTAAAGATGTATTTGGTGGGAAACTGAAGTGATGCTTTGCACCCTTGAATCCCTGTGCACTTTTATCTTGCTGAAAAGTAAGGCAACATAGGTACATTAAGAAAACATTGTATCGTACTTTTTAACAACTTAACAGAATATGTAGTACTGTATATGAAAAAAACTGCTGGGGGCCATCAGCAGCAACAGCCTCATTGACCAGGCAAGCACCAGACAAGCCTAGTCCAGGACCAGGCTGCAGAGTAGAAAAACTCATGAGAGGTACGTGTATTGTATAATATTTATATACCATAACTGCATCAATATATAAGTCATCAAAATAATGATATTCACCCTGGTCTTATTAATATAATGATATATACCTTGAACATATTGCTGTATATTATTATACTTTAACCCCTAAACTGTTGAATACACAGATAAAAGTTCCTGTGTACAATTTTATGGTGTGTTGAAGTTGGTGAAAATGATAACTTTTTGGCAACAGTACTGTAATTGCACCAGCGATATTTACATTCTACAATTTATTGATGGCCTGGTGACAAAAGCTCTCACTTCACATGGTGAGGGTCTAGGTATGATTTCTGGCGAAGGGGTGGAAACATCAGATGAGTTTCCTTACTCTAGTTGTCTGTCTTCACCCATCAGTAAAATGGGTACCTGGGTGTTAGCCGACTGGTGAGTTGCATTCTGGGACAATTTTTTTATTATTATTATCACACTGGCCGATTCCCACCAAGGCAGGGTGGCCCAAAAAAGAAAAACTTTCACCATCATTCACTCCATCACTGTCTTGCCAGAAGGGTGCTTTACACTACAGTTTTTAAACTGCAACATTAACACCCTTCCTTCAGAGTGCAGGCACTGTACTTCCCATCTCCAGGACTCAAGTCCGGCTTGCCGGTTTCCCTGAATCCCTTCATAAATGTTACTTTGCTCACACTCCAACAGCACGTCAAGTATTAAAAACCATTTGTCTCCATTCACTCCTATCAAAAACGCTCACGCATGCCTGCTGGAAGTCCAAGCCCCTCGCACACAAAACCTCCTTTACCCCCTCCCTCCAACCTTTCCTAGGCCGACCCCTACCCCGCCTTCCTTCCACTACAGACTGATACACTCTTGAAGTCACTCTGTTTCGCTCCATTCTCTCTACATGTCCAAACCACCTCAACAACCCTTCCTCAGCCTTCTGGACAACAGTTTTGGTAATCCCGCACCTCCTCCTAACTTCCGACCTAATTTGCCCGAAATGGTCTGCATAACGAGCAGCTTTCTATATAGTAGTAGTATGTCATTGATGTCAGCTAGGCCTGTATACCTTGTACATGTACTTGTAGTAAATAAAGATATTACAGTGGACCCCCGAGTTTCGTGAGCCTTGCGCTTCGTGAATTTTGACTTTCGGCAACTTTTTTTGTCAAAATAAAGCCTCGTGGTTCGTGATTTGCCTCGTGATTTGTCCGTCTTGTGGGACGTGTCTGTGCAGCTGGGAGCGGCCGGGCGTACACAAAGGCTCCACACAACATTCAGAGAGTCAGTGTAGCATGATTTGTGCGCAAGTGACCATCACCCCACAGGTTCATACGATACATTTCATTTGTTTTTTGTGACTAATAACTAGAGCCTAATAACTAGAGCCTATGAAAAAGTAAAGAATTTGAGGTGTTTGGTTCCTCAACCTTGAGAGTTGTTCATTTCATAGTCATAATCACTTTGAAGAGTGATCACTTTGAAGACTAAACATCTTAAGTTCTGTTCTTCTGTATACAGCATTAGTCACCTCTGTATTTGACTTTAGAAATCTGATGCGCAGGCAAAACATTTCAGCAATAAATGCCTTAGTGTTTCACACTTGTCTTATTCATCTACTTGTTGGTATGGTATGCTGCACCAGTATTGTATTGATATTTTCTTTGGTGTCTGCTTAAGAAAAAGAAATTTTGTGTTGTAAATTTTAAGTTATTGAATAAGCAGTAGTCCAGGGTGGACTGAATGTCGTCATAGGGTTATTCTCCTAAGTGTGGGTTTGTGGTGAATTATAGTAGTGCCATTATTACTGTATAAGTACATATTATAATTGCTGTATTGATCTCATCTTAAGATGCATTTGACAAAAGTAACAGGTGCAGTGCATAAAATAAGAAAAGCTTTGGTATATGTAATTACCTTTTATTTCTTCCACAGGTGGTGCAGGTGGCAAGGGAACATGGGGAGCACTGGGCTCCGAGTTAGCGGAGGAGGAATTAGATGGGGCCATTGATTCCAATGACCCTAACTATGATGAGTCTAATCCTGAGCACAAGGACTTCAAACTGAAAGTGATTGATCTGGACAGATCAGATGAAGAACTTCAGGTATGTATTTACATATAAAGGTTAACTTTTTCATTTTATTTTTTTTAACTTGGTGACCATCTTTTATAAATTCATCATTAAATGGTACGTCTTTATTTAGTAAATGATGCATTGCACTGCAGAAAAGAATTAGCCCCAAATTCCAACATTGGAGAAAAAATGCAGGCAAGGGGGAGACTGGAGCTATGAAGCTCAAAATTATCACTCATTGTTATGGGGTCTCATAGCCTAACTTACAGATGCAGTAGACAATATCTACACATTTCCGTAAACAGACGGAACATTAAGGAATCAGTGTGATCACTAACACAGGTTTTGGTTGTGATGGGACTTATACTTTTCTGCCATGCAGTGCTGTAATCAAACTGTTTAATATGACCATAGGCAGTACATTAAAAATAAAGCTGACTTATCAGTCCCAAATAAATTGGAATAAAAAAGCTGACAGTTTCTTAGGAAAAATTTTGGTACCTGTTTTTTATACATAATTCCTGGTGTTTAGTTAATTTGTGAGTAATTTTGTCTAGTTTAACACAGTGTCATTACCCTCATTGTTGAAATGTTGAGAGGTTTAATTTAGTCCTTTGTAGTTTTTTCACTCCTACTCTCAGCCACCTTTCCACATAGCCAGATGTATGCTGTATTCCATTCCAATTCAGCTGCCATTTCCTCTTTGTTCTATTGTTATTTCACTTGGCTCCTCAAACTTGTAATGCCATCTTCATTAATTTTTTTTAAATACACCTTATATAACCTTCGATTACGAAATATCTCTCTACCACAACCTGTTCTTCAGTGGTAGCATCTATTATTTGATATATTGTCCTTCATGCATTTCTGCATTCTCAGAATTTTTCAGATATTTTAGTACAGTATTTTTTTATTCTGATTAGGGTTGTTTGTAGCCACCAATGCCCATTGGCCTGGTGGCTAAAGCTCTCGCTTCATACGGTGAGGGTTTGGGTTCGATTCCCAGTGAGGGTAGAAACATTAGGCGTGTTTCCTTACTCTGGTTGTCTATGTTCACCCATCAGTAAAATGGGTACCTGGGTTTCTATATAGTACAGTGGCCACAAAAAAAATCTATACATTAACAATTTTTGGACAGTAAAACTAGAAAATGCAACTTAATGTATGCACATGTATTTTATTTTCACTTTTTAGCATCCAACTAGTACTTAGTCATGCTACCAATGTTCTTTATCACCATCTGAAGTTGCCTGGGATTCAAAGTGGAGAGGGTGGAGAAGAGGGTGGCGTCCATGTTGATCCAAAGCTTCTTCAGTGCTCCTTCAGGTCTATGATGTTGGTGGGCCAAGCTTTTGCAATCTCAGTTTTCATCACATGCCAGGCATTCTCGATAGGATTTAGGTCAGGGGAATTGCCTGGCCACTCCAAAACACTGATACAGGTCTGCCATCACAAATCTGGCAATCAGACATCCGGTTCCATCAGTTATTTGGCACTACTTTTGGCTAGCATAATTTCAAATTTCCAGGGTCACCACACCAACCTGCTGGTACTGTTTTGTGGCTCTAATTGCTGCATAAGTCATTCCAATTTCTTTTTCTTCATTTACTGTTATAACCTGCTTACTTTTAGCGTTAACCATGGTTCCAACGAATAAACGAAATGCTTCTTGTTGTGTAAAGCACATACACAGTACAGTACAATGTCCATAAAAGATTAGGTGGCTTTGAAGCCACTATTGGTTGCCATGAGCTCAGTTTTGTGATGCAGGGGAATATACTATATTGTTACGATAATATCAACACTACGGCTTCCAGTGGACCATCAGTTAACGATATTAATCATTTCCAGAGAGATTTTCCTTAACCGATTTTATTATTATCTGAATTAATTTTCCCCATAAGAAATAATGGAAATCCAATTAATCCATTTCATACATCCAAAAGTATTAACCCTTAAATGGTCCAAACAGATCGACGTTCAAATTCATAGTGCTACAAAAGTAGATCTACTTTTTTTTTACATTATTTATTAATTTATTAACACACTGGCTGATTCCCACCAAGGCAGGGTGGCCCGAAAAAGAAAAACTTTCACCATCATTCACTCCATCACTGTCTTGCCAGAAGGGTGCTTTACACTACAGTTTTTAAACTGCAACATTAACACCCCTCCTTCAGAGTGCAGGCACTGTACTTCCCATCTCCAGGACTCAAGTCCGGCCTGCCGGTTTCCCTGAATCCCTTCATAAATGTTACTTTGCTCACACTCCAACAGCACGTCAAGTATTAAAAACCATTTGTCTCCATTCACTCCTATCAAACACGCTCACGAATGCCTGCTGGAAGTCCAAGCCCCTCGCACACAAAACCTCCTTTACCCCCTCCCTCCAACCCTTCCTAGGCCGACCCCTACCCCGCCTTCCTTCCACTACAGACTGATACACTCTTGAAGTCATTCTGTTTCGCTCCATTCTCTCTACATGTCCGAACCACCTCAACAACCCTTCCTCAGCCCTCTGGACAACAGTTTTGGTAATCCCGCACCTCCTCCTAACTTCCAAACTACGAATTCTCTGCATTATATTCACACCACACATTGCCCTCAGACATGACATCTCCACTGCCTCCAGGCTTCTCCTCGCTGCGACATTCGTCACCCATGCTTTTCAAATATAACAAAAGAAAAATGTAGATAAAAGTTTTTTTTTACACGTTTTCAAATGTAAAACAAAACAGAAGATCTACATTTTTTTACCTACTTTCAGATGTTGAAAAAACATATATATACGTTTGGACCATTTAAGGGTTAAACAAAATATTTTTTTTTACATGAAATATATATTTCCCTACACAGAAAACAATGATAAATGAAGAATAAAACAATAATAACATCACACTTACCTTTATTGAAGACATGGAGATGTATGGAAGACGGGAGGAGGGGAGAGGATGGAGGAGTTTACAATTGTTTGGAAGGGGAATCCCACTCCATAAAGACTTCAGGTATCAAGTCCTTATCCTGAGTTACTTCCCTCCTTTGTTTTTTTTAACCCTTTAACTGTCGCAACCCCAAATTCTGACGTGTCTCCTGGTGTCGAAATTTTTTTGGAAAAAAAGAAATAATTTTTTCTTATGAAACAATAGAGAATCTTTTCCCAATGGTAATGACACCAAAAGTTCAAAATTTGATCGAAAACTTATGGAATTATGCTCCCACGAAGTTAACAATCTCGGCGATATATACGCATCAGCAATTTTACTGACTTTGAGCCCTATTTTCGGCCAATTCCATTGTTCCAGTCGGCCAAACTCATAGCTATTTCTTTAGAACTCCATTTTTTCTATCAGTTGAGTACAAGAGACTGCCCATTTACCGATTTCAGCTACCCAATAAAGTGGTCAGAAATTGGCAGTTTGGCCAATTTCGCACAAATTAAAAAAGATGTCAATTTCAATATAAGGTCCAGAATCAACAATGCAGACAGTCTTGGCACTAAAATAACATATCCTCTGTTCATTAGTCACATCTCTAGGCCCCTCTAATATTACTCTTGCTTTCTATTTTGATTTTTTATTCACACAAAAAATAGAAGATTTATCGTTATGCAGACTACTGCATTATTGTAAAAATGGTATAAATAACATCAGTGCATTAGTGAAAGAATATTAGACTCCCCAGTTGATGTGTATTGGACGTGTGGTGTAATTTGCTTACTCCTGAACATTGGTAAAAATTGAACATTTTTGCTACTTTGAGCTCAATTTCAAGGTCGTTTTCATCGTGAAAGTAATGAAAATCATCTCTATTTCTGTAATATGTTTTCCATTTTATCACCTGAGACCATGAAAACGAGAATACAACGATAAATACTATACAAAAATACACCTCCAATTCAGCGTTTTAATCCAAAAAAATGGTCAGATTTTTTTCTCATGCACTGCATGCTGCAGGATTTTTTTAAGTGGTGCACACTGACCACACAGACCCATTCTCTCACATGTGGGCCTACCAGCTTTCTCCTGCTTGATTTGAAGCCGCTAGACTTTATGCGTTTAAATACGTCAGAAACAGTGGTGCGTAAGACGTATATATACATGTACAACATAAACAGTCAGAGGGTTAAACCACTCCAGAGCAGTTGTTCGTTATTATTATTATTATTATTATTGTTACGTAATAGTATTATTACCATCCACATACACCTTGTTCACTGAGTTTAATAATTTATTAAGCTGCCACGAGACACAGAGAATGTAATAATAATAATGTAATAATAATACGTAAAAATAATAATAATCACTGTGGAGTGCTTTAAATATCAGCTACCAAACCTATACAAAATACTTATTGCATTTAAAGTGCCCCAGAGTGATTATTATTATTATTTATTATTATTATTATTATTATTATTATTATCATTATTATTATTATTATTATTATTGCCATCAACATACCTTGTTCACTGAGTTTAATAATTTCTTAAGCTGCCATGAGAGAGACAGAAAATGTCAACACACAGAAGAACACACCAGCTAATTCTGTTACTGTGTACTTCTTTTGTACTTCTTCCATTTTCCTCTTGGTTTTCCTCTTCCAAGTGCTTCTGCACATCTATTGTGCACCCCATAGTACAAGATAGAGTTATGAGTGCAGCAGCACTTGGAAGAGGAAAAAAAAAACAAGAGGAAAATGGAAGAAGTACAAAAAGTTCACAGTAAAGGAATTAGCTGGTGTGTTCGTCTGTGTGTTTACATTCTGTGTTTCTTGTGGCAGCTTAATTAAGAAATGAGTCAACTCAGTGAACAAGGTATGTCGATGGTGATAAGAATAGTAATAATAATTATTAACCCTTTGACTGTTTCAGTTGTATATATACATCTTACTACTACCTATCTAGGTAGTAGGTTGGTAGACAGCAGCCGCCCAGGGAGGTACTACCGTCCTGCCAAGTGAATGTAAAATTAAAGCCTGTAGTTGTTTTACATGATGGTAGGATTGCTGGTGTCCATTTTTCTGTCTCGTAAACATGCAAGATTTCAGGTACGTCTTGCTACTTCTTCTTACACTTAGGTCACACTACACATGTACAAGCATATATATATATATACACACACCCCTCTGCATTTTCTTCTATTTTCTTACTAGTTCTTGTTCTTGTTTATTTCCTCTTATCTCCATGGGGAGGTGGAACAGAATTCTTCCTCCGTAAGCCATGTGTGTTGTAAGAGGCGACTAAAATGCCGGGAGCAAGGGGCTAGTAACCCCTTCTCCTGTATATATTACTAACTGTAAAAGGAGAAGCTTTCGTTTTTCCTTTTGGGCCACCCCGCCTTGGTGGGATACGGCCGGTGTGTTGAAAGAAAGAAATATACGTCTCGCGAGCCACCGTGTTTGACGTATATATACTCATAAATTCTAGCGGCTTCAAATCAACCAGGAGAAAGCTGGTAGGCCCACAAGCCAGCCAGCGAGCACACTGGCTCGCTTGTAAACACTGGCATACACGGGGCACTTCAGGTCACATGTGGACGCGTCCCAGATGAATCGCGTGTGGCGGGTTTTTTAACGAGTGGCGAGGCAAAATTTTTGCGTTAAAATGTATCGACCGGATTTAACTTATACCGATGCCATCGTATACTGGGGGTCCACTGTAATAGTAGTAGTAGTAGTAGTACTAGTAGTACTAGTAGTAGTAGTAGTACGTACGTACGTATGTGGTGAGGGGCTCTTGATCTAGGGAATCTGATCTGTGCTCCAGGTCCCTAAATTAAAAATAATAATAATAATAATAATAATAATTATTATTATTATTATTATTATTATAATATTTACGTACTACTAATAATAATAATACTTAATAATAATTATGTATAATATAATAATAATAGTATAGTATAATAATAAAGTATAATAATATAATATATAATATAATAATACGTAGTAGTACAATAATAATTAATATAATAATAATAGTACATGTACGTACGTACTGCGTATAATTTAGTTTGACAACACCACCACCAGACAGCATTGTCAATCAGAACAATGGTCACCAGTACACATGTGCTTACAGAGTTACCCTCGCGGTGCAAGGAATTCTCGTGATTTCCTTACGTTTTTTGCAGTTAATTCGCCAGATTTCTTTCTTCTGACCATGGGTTCCAAGAAAGCAAGTGCAATGGACAGTGCTGAGAAGAAAAAGAGGATGATTTGCTTGGAATTAAAGCAAGAAATGATTAATAAACACAGACTAGGTACGAGGGTTGAGATCTTTGCGAGTTGAGTACAAGCGTAGCACCTCTACTATATGTACAATACTAAAGCAGAAGGAGTCTATAAAGGCTATAGCACCAGCAAAGGGCATTACAGTAATTTCTAAGCAGTGGACCTCTGTGGTAGCACTGGCAACTGCAGTGGAGGGAGCAGTTAGGACTTTAAACTAGGAATAGTTAGTGGTATGGGTTTTGGCAGGAAAACAGTGAAGTCCCAGTGTAGTAATATTACGAGTTCTAGGGGAACTAGTAATAAGCAGAACGAGGTAGATATTGAAAAGCCAGGGACTTTGGGTGACAAGGACAGTAATAGGTTTAGTAGAAAAACAGAAATGAGCAGGAAGGGTAAAGAGAAAGGAGAGTCTTTCAATGTTTATTATGCTAATTGCCGTAGTGCTAGGAATAAGATGGACGAGTTGAGATTAGTTGCTAGTGCAGGTAACATTGATGTATTTGCCTTAACTGAGACGTGGTTTAATTCAAAAAGTCGGGACATGCCTGCGGAATGTCATATTCAGGGTTTTAAATTGTTCCAAGTAGATAGAAGTATCGGGAAGGGGGGTGGGGTGGCATTGTATGTCCGAGATCGCTTGAACTGTTGCATAAAAACGGGTATTAAGTCTGAAGTAACACATACAGAGTCTGTTTGGATAGAATTTTCAGAGGGGCATGAAAAACTGATTTTAGGAGTGATATACCGTCCCCCAAACTTAGATAGGGACCAAGGGAGACTACTGTGGGAGGAAATTGTTAAGGCCACAAGGCACGATAATGTAGTAATTCTAGGAGACTTTAACTTTAGTCATATTGATTGGAATTTCTTGACTGGGAATTTAGAATCATACGACTTCTTAGAAGTAGTTCAGGATTGTTTTTTGAAGCAGTTTGTGACAGAACCTACAAGGGGAAATAACCTGCTTGACTTAGTTATGGCAAACAATGAATCCCTTGTTAATAATTTAGAAATTTCAGAGGAAGTGGGTGCTAGCGACCACAAATCAATTATATTTAGCATTGAATGGAAGTACGATAGTAGCGATAACTCAGTAACAGTCCCAGATTTTCGCTTAGCAGATTACGATGGGCTTAGAGAACACTTATCATCTGTTGACTGGGGTAACGAAGTGAGCTATCAATATGACAGTTTTCTGAACACTATACATGTACATGCTGCTCAAAGAACGTTTATCCCATATAAAGAAATTAGATCAAATAGAAATAACCCAAAATGGATGAATAATAGGCTCAAATATCTACTAGGGCATAAGAAAGGAATTTATAGGCATATCAAAAGAGGTGAGGGTCATCTTATGAATCAGTATATTGACATTAAGAGGGACATTAAAAAGGGGATAAGAAAAGCTAAAAGGGACTATGAAATTAAAGTTGCTAGGGATTCTAAAACTAACCCAAAAAGTTTTTTCCAGGTCTATAGAACAAAAGTTAGAGATAAGATAGGTCCCCTTAAAAATAACTATGGGCACCTTACTGACAAAGAGAATGAAATGTGCTCGATTTTTAATAATTATTTTCTCTCAGTTTTTACACAGGAAGACACTAACAATATTCCAGTAATTAATTTTTATAGTGGGCTAGAAGAAGATAAATTATGTAACATCACAGTCACTAGTGAAATGGTTGTGAAGCAGATAGACGGACTGATAGACAGTCCTGATGAGGTTTTTTCAAGGGTTCTTAAGGAATGCAAAATGGAACTCTGTGAACCATTAACTAATATTTTTAATTTATCTCTTCAAACAGGTGTAGTGTCTGATATGTGGAAGATGGCTAATGTAATTCCTATTTTTAAAACAGGGGACAAGTCGTTACCGTCAAATTACCGCCCAATAAGCCTGACCTCAATTGTAGGCAAATTACTAGTCAATTATTGCTGAGATTATAAGAAGCCATCTCGATAAGCATAGCTTGATTAATGATACTCAGCATGGATTCACAAGAGGCCGGTCTTGTCTAACTAATTTATTAGCTTTCTTCAGTAAAGCTTTTGAGGTTGTTGACCACGATAAAGAATTTGATATTATTTACTTAGATTTTAGTAAGGCTTTTCATAGAGTTCCGCACCATAGACTGTTAAAGAAAGTGGCAGCTCATGGCATTGGGGGAAAAGTGCTCTCGTGGATCGAGTCATGGCTCACTGACAGGAAGCAGAGAGTGTTCATAAATGGGGTTAAATCCGAGTGGGGATCTGTAACAAGTGGCATTCCACAGGGATCAGTCTTGGGCCCGTTGTTATTTTATTTATTATCACATGGCCGATTCCCACCAAGGCAGGGTGGCCCGAAAAAGAAAAAACTTTCACCATCATTCACTCCATCACTGTCTTGCCAGAAGGGTGCTTTACACTACAGTTTTTAAACTGCAACATTAACACCCCTCCTTCAGAGTGCAGGCACTGTACTTCCCATCTCCAGGACTCAAGTCCGGCCTGCCGGTTTCCCTGAACCCCTTCATAAATGTTACTTTGCTCACACTCCAACAGCACGTCAATTATTAAAAACCATTTGTCTCCATTCACTCCTATCAAACACGCTCACGCATGCCTGCTGGAAGTCCAAGCCCCTCGCACACAAAACCTCCTTTACCCCCTCTCTCCAACCTTTCCTAGGCCGACCCCTACCCTGCCTTCCTTCCACTACAGACTGATACACTCTTGAAGTCATTCTGTTTCGCTCCATTCTCTCTACATGTCCGAACCACCTCAACAACCCTTCCTCAGCCCTCTGGACAACAGTTTTGGTAATCCCGCACCTCCTCCTAACTTCCAAACTACGAATTCTCTGCATTATATTCACACCACACATTGCTCTCAGACATGAAATCTCCACTGCCTCCAGCCTTCTCCTCGCTGCAACATTCATCACCCATGCTTCACACCCATATAAGAGCGTTGGTAAAACTATACTCTCATACATTCCCCTCTTTGCCTCCAAGGACAAAGTTCTTTGTCTCCACAGACTCCTAAGTGCACCACTCACTCTTTTCCCCTCATCAATTCTATGATTCACCTCATCTTTCATAGACCCATCCGCTGACACGTCCACTCCCAAATATCTGAATACATTCACCTCCTCCATACTCTCTCCCTCCAATCTGATATCCAATCTTTCATCACCTAATCTTTTTGTTATCCTCATAACCTTACTCTTTCCTGTATTCACCTTTAATTTTCTTCTTTTGCACACCCTACCAAATTCATCCACCAATCTCTGCAACTTCTCTTCAGAATCTCCCAAGAGCACAGTGTCATCAGCAAAGAGCAGCTGTGACAACTCCCACTTTGTGTGTGATTCTTTATCTTTTAACTCCACGCCTCTTGCCAAGACCCTCGCATTTACTTCTCTTACAACCCCATCTATAAATATATTAAACAACCACGGTGACATCACACATCCTTGTCTAAGGCCTACTTTTACTGGGAAATAATTTCCCTCTTTCCTACATACTCTAACTTGAGCCTCACTATCCTCATAAAAACTCTTCACTGCTTTCAGTAACCTACCTCCTACACCATACACTTGCAACATCTGCCACATTGCCCCCCTATCCACCCTGTCATACGCCTTTTCCAAATCCATAAATGCCACAAAGACCTCTTTAGCCTTATCTAAATACTGTTCACTTATATGTTTCACTGTAAACACCTGGTCCACACACCCCCTACCTTTCCTAAAGCCTCCTTGTTCATCTGCTATCCTATTCTCCGTCTTACTCTTAATTCTTTCAATAATAACTCTTCCATACACTTTACCAAGTATACTCAGCAGACTTATCCCCCTATAATTTTTGCACTCTCTTTTATCCCCTTTGCCTTTATACAAAGGAACTATGCATGCTCTCTGCCAATCCCTAGGTACCTTACCCTCTTCCATACATTTATTAAATAATTGCACCAACCACTCCAAAACTATATCCCCACCTGCTTTTAACATTTCTATCTTTATCCCATCAATCCCAGCTGCCTTACCCCCTTTCATTTTACCTACTGCCTCACGAACTTCCCCCACACTCACATCTGGCTCTTCCTCACTCCTACAAGATGTTATTCCTCCCTGTCCTATACACGAAATCACAGCTTCCCTATCTTCATCAACATTTAACAATTCCTCAAAATATTCCCTCCATCTTCCCAATACCTCTAACTCTCCATTTAATAACTCTCCTCTCCTATTTTTAACTGACAAATCCATTTGTTCTCTAGGCTTTCTTAACTTGTTAATCTCACTCCAAAACTTTTTCTTATTTTCAACAAAATTTGTTGATAACATCTCACCCACTCTCTCATTTGCTCTCTTTTTACATTGCTTCACCACTCTCTTAACCTCTCTCTTTTTCTCCATATACTCTTCCCTCCTTGCATCACTTCTACTTTGTAAAAACTTCTCATATGCTAACTTTTTCTTCCTTACTACTCTCTTTACATCATCATTCCACCAATCGCTCCTCTTCCCTCCCGCACCCACTTTCCTGTAACCACAAACTTCTGCTGAACACTCTAACACTACATTTTTAAACCTACCCCATACCTCTTCGACCCCATTGCCTATGCTCTCATTAGCCCATCTATCCTCCAATAGCTGTTTATATCTTACCCTAATTGCCTCCTCTTTTAGTTTATAAACCTTCACCTCTCCCTTCCCTGATGCTTCTATTCTCCTTGTATCCTATCTACCTTTTACTCTCAGTGTAGCTACAACTAGAAAGTGATCTGATATATCTGTGGCCCCTCTATAAACATGTACATCCTGAAGTCTACTCAACAGTCTTTTATCTACCAATACATAATCCAACAAACTACTGTCATTTCGCCCTACATCATATCTTGTATACTTATTTATCCTCTTTTTCTTAAAATTGGTATTACCTATAACTAAACCCCTTTCTGTACAAAGTTCAATCAAAGGGCTCCCATTATCATTTACACCTGGCACCCCAAACTTACCTACCACACCCTCTCTAAGAGTTTCTCCTACTTTAGCATTCAGGGAGTAGTCAGGTTCACGCGTGCGGTGCAAAAAAAAAATTGAAAAAATATGAAAATGGAGTTATTGTTACCAAAAAATAGCTGAACTTTCTGGCTACACTCTGGTATAATTATTATCCTTGTACGATGTTTCTAAAAGGAATTACAACCATTTATAACAGGCATGGTGACAGTGCTGACGCGACATAGTGCGCAAGAAGCGCTGACTCAGCTTTGTTGACGTTTTTGTGACGTTTTTCCCCGTGTTATTTTTATCGTTTTCTTATATCTTTATGTCTAATATAATACAAATTCACCATCTGAGATCATGCCAGAGTTGGTGGAGCTAATATGATCAAGTAACCAATCAAGGTACCCTGGGTATATTGCATAAAATGGCCGACACCTCCAGCCAACAAAATATTCCATACCCACGCTAATATCAATTATAAGGCTTATTTATCTATCACAATTGATCTATTATGACATAATGCAATATAATAATAGCATATAAACATAAAAAGTACACCTTAAAAAAAAATATATAGCGTAATATGACGCCCCAAGGAAAAAATTTCTATCGATATTTCCCCTGAAGGTGAAGAGAGGGTCCGCCCTCTCTCATCAGTGATGAGAGAAAATGGATTTACAATGGTTAACTGTAATAAACACTCGTAGGTCGTGGAAAAAGTGTAAAATAAGGCGAATTTTTCGGGGAAAAAAATTATTTCCCGGGCAGCGGGGGTGCCGCGCGCTTCGGCCTATATCTCGAAAGTAACTTATTTACCTATTTAGGGGGACTGCATCCTTATTTATGAATGAATTGACTTGATTTTCACAACAAACATAGGAGAATGATTGATTTACACGAAAATACGTACCTTTCTGAACTATCCCAGATATTTTTAGATTTATGTGGGCAACAAGACCGACATCTTCCAATATGACAAAAAAGCTATGAAACTTATTTTTTTTTAGCATGAAGATAAGGTTTATTTTAGAAAAGGTATGTATCTCATGATGGAATTAGAGGTGTTCTATCAGCAGCAAGTGTCAAAACCACTTTTCCAAGTACCACTGAGAAGGACTCACCTGCCAAATGCAATTTTTCGTAAATTTTGCATATTTCATTTACTTTTTGGCCGATATGATTGAAACTTCAGCACAGGATGTTTTATATAAGCTTCTAATAGTACACCAAAAATGAACGTAATCGGTTGAAAAATAAAGAAGTCGATATGTTACACCTGACTGCTCCCTTCAGGTCCCCTACCACAATTACTCTCTCACTTGGTTCAAAGGCTCCTATACATTCACTTAACATCTCCCAAAATCTCTCTCTCTCCTCTACATTCCTCTCTTCTCCAGGTGCATACATGCTTATTATGACCCACTTTTAGCATCCAACCTTTACTTTAATCCACATAATTCTTGAATTTACACATTCATATTCTCTTTTCTCCTTCCATAACTGATCATTTAACATTACTGCTACCCCCTTCTTTTGGTCTAACTCTCTCAGATACTCCAGATTTAATCCCATTTATTTCCCCCCACTGAAACTCCCCTACCCCCTTCAGCTTTGTTTCGCTTAGGGCCAAGACATCCAACTTCTTTTCATTCATAACATCAGCAATCATCTGTTTCTTGTCATCCGCACTACATCCACGCACATTTAAGCATCCCAGTTTTATAAAGTTTTTCTTCTTCTCATCAATGATCTTGATGAGGGAATTACTAGTGATATGAGCAAATTCGCCGATGACACAAAGATAGGTAGGATAATTGATTCAAACGTAGATGTTATGGAACTTCAGGAGGATTTAAACAAACTCTATTCTTGGTCAGAAAAGTGGCAGATGCAGTTCAGTGTAGATAAATGCAAGGTTCTGAAGCTTGGGAGTGCCCATAACCCTAGTACTTATAAGTTAAATGATGTAGAACTTAGCCATACTGATTGCGAAAAGGACTTGGGTGTTATGGTGAGCAGCAACCTTAAACCAAGACAGCAATGCCTAAGTGTACGTAATAAGGCAAATAGATTACTGGGATTTATATCAAGAAGTGTAAGCAACAGAAGTCCAGAGGTCATACTGCAGCTTTATACATCATTAGTAAGGCCTCACCTAGATTATGCAGCTCAGTTCTGGTCTCCATATTACAGAATGGACATAAATTCGTTAGAAAACATTCAGCGTAGGATGACTAAATTAATACATAGCATTAGAAATCTTCCTTATGAAGAAAGATTGAAGACTCTTAAGTTACATTCACTTGTTAGACGAAGAATGAGGGGAGACCTGATCGAAGTGTATAAGTGGAAGATAGGTATTAATAAAGGGGATATTAATAAGGTCTTGAGGATGTCTCTCCAAGAGAGAACCCGCAGTAATGGATTTAAATTAGATAAGTCTAGATTTAGAAAGGACATAGGAAAGTATTGGTTTGGAAATAGGGTAGTTGATGAGTGGAACAGTCTACCTAGTTGGGTTATTGAGGCTGGGACTTTGGGTAGTTTCAAATTTAGGTTGGATAAGTACATGAGTGGGAGGGGTTGGATTTGAGTGGGACTTTCACATCAGAGCTTATTTCTTGGGTGGCATTGAAAATTGGGTTGGGCAAATGTTTTGTTAGTGGGATGAATTGTAAAGGACCTGCCTAGTATGGGCCAACAGGCCTCCTGCAGTGTTCCTCCTTTCTTATGTTCTTATGTAAGATGGAAAAGCTGCTGTTGACATGGTTGACGGAGAAACAGCTCACAGGAGTGAGCTAAACATAAAAATTGTACATGACAGTTCTTAAGATTATTATTATTATTATTATAATCAAGGGGGAAAAGCTAAACCCATAAGATTATACAGCGCCTGGGGGGGAAGGTATTCAGGCTTAATTTGGGGAACTGGAGCACAGATCCAATTCCCTAAATCAAGAGCCCCTCACCATCATTAAGGAGCCTTCCTTGAGGGGCAGTTCTTAAGAAAAGTGTGAACTCCTGACAGGATATGCCAATCTGTATTTCTTCACCAAGGTATGTAAATGCTGTATGTACACCAGCTCTAATTCAGTTAGCCTCACAAGTTCCGTTTTCTCTTATAACACCTCTAACGTTTTCATAGCAAGAATGCGCGACCACTCGTGGCCACAATCCTCCTCCCTCCGCCGTCCATGTAATGACATATTTTATTCATTCTATAGTGTATATCAGGTTTCTATGTTATTTATATTATGTCATATTAGATGAATTGTGACAGATAAATAAGCCGTAGAGTTAATGTTAGGGTTATTTTGTCATGCCTCCCGAGAGCAGGAATTCAGCTGGAACGAATTAATTGCAGTTCAGTTAATTTAAATGAGGAAATTGACCCAGCTTACGAACAAATCAGGATACGCACAAGTCCACGGAACGGATTAAATTCGTAACCTGAGGTTCCACTGTATACCAGAAATGTTATAAATGGTGCAAAGGTAAGTAAGTAAGTTTATTCAGGTATACACAAATACAGTTACATAGATTATCATACATAGCAGCATATGTGTAGAGAACCTAGGATAACCCAAAAAAGTCAGACAGAGTGGTTGACAACAGATGGTTGACAAACTCACTACCATTATAGTATGGTAGTGGTTCTAGGAACAGAACTCCATTGTTAAGTGAGAAGAGGCTGTATTACTAATTATTAGTTTTGTTTTGCATCTTTCAATAATGGACCTCTTCTTTCACACTACAGGATATAAATTTTTCTGGCTCTTACCAGATGCATATTAAGACACTCAAGTTAGGGTATTGCTTATAGAATATCAATACTAATTGTTGTTGTTGCAACCCACTTCCCTAAAGCCAGCATAAATTTCTTCTATACAAGCTTATAGCAAGTTTCTCAATATACTGTACAGTAACCATCTTATAAAGTGATACTACATAGAGTGATTTTGTCTAAATGAGACTGAAAAAGTGCAGTTTTTATTTTTTTTTGGGGGGTGGATATTGCTTAAAAAAGCCTTAATAGTATGCTCTGCAAGTATGGAAGCATCAATTTACACCCAGAATCTTGGCAATCCATGCTGTTGGTTTTCCTCCTCCTGACTCTGGTTGAGCATAAAGGTCAGTTGTTTGGAGAGGCACAGTCCCTCCCCTCACATACTCTGCCTACACTTTCTTGCTCAGTGTTGCATGGCTTTCAGTGCCATGAGAGAAAATCCACTATTCATATGATCAGAGAAAATAAGAAAATAGAGCTTTGGCAGCGAGTAGTGCAGATTATGATGTGCAAAGAATGCCAAGAAAGTCGACTGAATAAAACAGAAATGTTACTGAATGTGTGAATTGAGGAGTAATCAAGGAAAGGAGCCCCAATTTGTGCTCAGTAAGGCACAAATCTCTCTTGTACTATAAAACTAAAACTGTGGAAATAAAGGAGAGCCTTCACAGTAGTGGATATATTTAGTGATGGATGGTTTGAGATCCTTTAAAGATTCAGTTATCCTCGTAACAAAGTTTAGTGGCAAGAGTGTGTTGGTTAATCACATTACCATGGGAAATTTTCCCCCTGACTTTACACCCACAAATGTATCGCAGAATGAAGTGCCCCAATCAACCATAAATTTACATTGGGGTCAGTTATGGCCTTCTGTGGTGAATACTTTTCCTGGTTTACCCCTCAGTAAGGAGTGAAGTCTAGGAAATTATGGCTTTGGCAAGTACTATGTTTGAATAAGACAGAAATTAAATATTAGGAGAGGATAACAAAGAATCAATTACATAATTAAGAAATACCAATTACTGGAGAATCAGATAGGGGAATATGATGATGAAAAAGAAAGTTAAGATAAAAATTTAGCATTGTAGAAGTTATGTGAGGAATTCCATGTCATCCTTTAGGGATTCTGGGGATTATCTTTGTCATGGCCCCATCTCAAACCATGTATTGGTAAAGTTGCAGAATTTTTTTATTGAAAAAATATCTGTTAAGTCTAGAAATATTTTTATGAAGAGATTTTGTGTAGTAAGCAATAATACCTTTTCATCAGCTGTATAAAGTGCTGCAGATAAATCAGAACTGCAAAGTATTAGTGACAAGTTGAGCATTCCAGTAGAACTGATAATTAACTACTGACAACCCCAGATCTATATCAACACAAGAATTAAAGCCATCCACCTCAGCCCAGTATAGATAAGAGATAAGATAAGATAAGATTTCGTTCGGATTTTTAACCCCGGAGGGTTAGCCACCCAGGATAACCCAAGAAAGTCAGTGCGTCATCGAGGACTGTCTAACTTATTTCCATTGGGGTCCTTAATCTTGTCCCCCAGGATGCGACCCACACCAGTCGACTAACACCCAGGTACCTATTTGCTGCTAGGTGAACAGGACAACAGGTGTAAGGAAACGTGTCGAATGTTTCCACCCGCCGGGAATCGAACCCGGGTCCTCCGTGTGTGAAGCGGGAGCTTTAGCCACCAGGCCACCGGGCCACACTTGCTGCATGCTTCCATGCCAACAGGCAATGACAACTAGAATGTAAGATCATATAAACTGCATTAATTTGTACCTATAAATATTTAGAATAACAATGGTTGTTTAGCAAATTTGAAAAGAAATGTTATTTTTCCATATCTTTACTTCACATGAAGCTATTTTTTAAATGATGCCAAGTTTCTGGAATGTATCCACTATGGTATGAGTGTGTTTACTGTATGCTGTTTAGGTTAGGTTAGGTTTACCTGGCAATGTCAGGGGTCAATGCCCCTGCAGCCCTGTATGTAGTCCTGTGTATGCAACACATCTAGTCTGATTAAAAACTGACTTCAGGAACTTATCAAGCTTCCTCTTGAAGACAATTAGGGCTTTGTTGGTAATTCACCTTATGGTTGAAGGGATATTGTTGAAAAGTGTTGAGTCTTCACACCAGTGGCATTGCGAGGGTAGGTGTCACCCCAATGAAATCCAAGGGTGGGGGGATGGGGGGAGTAAACTCCAGTTATGTCACTACTGCATGCCCAGTGACTAATGCTTAACAATGAGAATGTTAAGGGCCATAAATCGAACTGGAGAATACTTCTCAACTTTATTAATGATAAAATCGTAGTAACATTGAGGAAACATAAACCCAAATACCACTTTGAGTACAGGCAACAGATCCTACATTTTTTCATCTTCAACAATGGGGGGAAAAAAAAAAGGGAAAATAAAGTAAAATGTTGCAATATCAGAGAAACACTAGTTCCGATTTGACCTTGAGTACAGGTAACATTTCAGTGAATCTGATCTTACATTTCCTTGCCTTCAATTCTGCAAAATCATCTATCACATCATCAAAATCAATGATTTTCCCTATATAGGCCTATTTGTCCTCTGTAATCACATAAAAGGCTATATAGAAATGAAGGATTCTTCTCTTATGCTGCTGCAGCACTGTTTTGGGCATTAGTGTCACCTTCCTTAGAGTCTCTATGGTGTCACTTGGGCAGCCCCCCTTACAGTGCAACTGCTTCACACTTAGAGTTCTCTCAATGTATTCAGTGTACCCCTGCTTTTTTATTGGGAATGTTTTGCACAATTTGCTGAGTCTCTTTTGTAGGGAGTGATTTCTGTGTACAGGTTTGGGACCAATCCCTCTAGAATTTTCCAGGGGTAAATTGTAATGCATCTTTCTTGTATTTCAGGGAGTACAGATTGAGGGACTTCAAGCATTCTCAGTAATTTAGGTGCTTAATTAAATTTATATAAGCAGTAAAAGTTCTCTGAACATTGTCCATATCTTCAGTTTTAGTTGCCTTTAATTAAAAGGCTTTGTTAAGTACAGCAGAGAGAGAGAGAAAGAGAGAAAGAGAAAGAAAGAGAGAAAGAAAGAGAGAAAGAAAGAGAAAGAAAGAGAGAAAGAAAGAGAGAAAGAGAAAGAAAGAGAGAAAGAGAGAGAGAAAGAGAGAGAGAAAGAAAGAGAGAAAGAAAGAGAGAAAGAAAGAAAGAGAGAAAGAAAGAAAGAGAGAAAGAAAGAAAGAAAGAGAGAAAGAAAGAAAGAGAAAGAAAGAAAGAAAGAAAGAAAGAAAGAGAGAAAGAAAGAGAGAAAGAAAGAGAGAAAGAAAGAGAAAGAGAGAAAAAGAGAGAAAGAAAGAGAGAAAGAAAGAGAGAAAGAAAGAAAGAAAGAAAGAAAGAAAGAGAGAAAGAGAGAAAGAGAGAAAGAAAGAAACAAGTGACTTTAAGAATATTGTCATTGGCTGAACATTTCTTGTTTTGAAACTTCAAGTTATCCAGCCTATCATTTTTTTTTTTTTTTTGCACTTGTGATAATGACATTTGTGATGCTTGAGAATGAGATCTTGTGACCTTATCATTAATCAATCCCTCATATTTGTCCTTTGCTTTGTTGAGTGATTCAAGTTTTTCTACTTCATTTCGGTTTTTGTTTCCTTAATTTTTCCATAATGAAGTAACTGAAATTTGTCCACTGTGAACATCATAGTGTTGTTAGTGACCTACTGAAAGATTTGGTTTACATGAGTTATGATGTTTGCTGTGTCCTCAATGGATGCCACTCTCGTACAGATTCTATTATCATTTGCAATGAATGATATGGTGCTATGATATATGTCTGCATATATTTGATATGAGGAAGAGAATAGGGGCCTAGAGGCACAGTTAGGTTAGGTTTGGTTTGGTTAGTTTAATTTATATTATTATTTGTTAACAAAAGTTAACCACCTTTATCATACCCTCACACCAATAAATGCAATAATACTTGTCAGAAAACTTAAAATCTTGCACAGGATTCTGACACCCACTGTGTGGACTATAAAGTAGACTCTAATAATTCTATTTCATTATTATGTCGGTATCACACATCCAGTATTTTCAGCCAAAGTGAAATACTGATGTTGTCTATTAGGCTGCACTGCATTGCTGACATATGCCTCTTTCTACTCCACATTACCTTGGTATATGAATACCTTTACCTTTGATACACCTTGAAGTGGTTTGGTTGTTGTTCCGTTCCCTGTAGCGGAATCTGTGACAACATTTTTGTCGTGATCACTTAGTCTTAGATTGTTGCTTCTTGTAGCCCACATACATACCTGATTGTGTGTTTGATTATATATGTGTCCAGTTCCCTTGAACATCTTCAGTATAATATGACTGGATAAATTAGACTGGTTTTTAAGTGAATGGCTGCCAATCAAGTCTGTCCCATTACAGTAACACATTTCTATATGTAGTTGGAACATTCTTGAATAACATAGGTTTTTTTTCAATTCCAGAAACAAATATCTTCTCTCGTGGCTGAGTATTTTGACCATGGGGAGACACACGAGACTTATCTCTCCTTTGAGGAATTACAAGTGTCGACGCGGGCCCACCTTGTGGTGGTGACAGCTATTGAACTGGCTATGGACCATAAACCTTCTCATAGGGAGATGACTAGTGTTCTCTTGGCAGATCTTTATGGTCACTTGCTCTTTGAGCCACATTATGCCAAAGGTATTATATTATTCAGTATCTGTGCACTGGGGTTCCCAACTTAGGAATCCACACTTATGAATAAGACCCGTAAGAATTAGCATTTGAAAAAATTGTTTTACTAATACTGATCTACTGTTAGAAAAGTATAACACATTCTTAATATTGATATTGTGTATTCTAGGAAAATAGGTTCTGGGTTACAAATAATTGGTTTGTAAGTTGGATCACCAGGAACAACTTGTTTGTTAATTGGGGACTCCATGTACAGTACCATTTTTTTTTTGATCACTTGTATCACCACAGTTTTAGTTGTAGTAGAGGTGCTTACATTTGTATTGAAATATAATACTGGAATTAATGAATCATTTCCTATTTTGTTTTGATCTGTCAGAGTATTGTGTGACTGAACATTAATACAGTACAGTAACATTTCCTACATTGCCTTGGTGGAAAATGACTGGTGGGGAAAATTTTAATAAGCCATCTTAAACTATTGAAATCAGTTGGGTAAAGATACTTAAAAAACAGTGAATGGTAAAATGGATGGAAAAGAAAGGTAAATAATTAACCTTAAAGAAGGACAAGCAAAAGTATAAATGAAAACTGAGAACTGTTTGGAAGGTACAGAGAAGCAGAGACAAGTGGCAAAGGGTCGAGAGGAATAGCATTGAGAGGAAGAGCAGAGCTAAGCAAGGGTTGTGTAGAGTGTGTTAGAATGAGTTGTGTAAGTATTATGGTTATGATAAAACTCAATGCATTTTGAATTATGGTATTGGAAGCAGAGGTGAGCGATGATTTTAAATAGTGTCTGCTATGTTGGTTAGATTTCCTGATGATTAGGAATATAGGTATACAGTACATACAGTATTTTCTCCAGGATTTATTACTCGGCGCATTTTTTCTCTAATTATAGGAGAAAGCAGAAGAGATCACTAACACAACCAAATGGGTTCATCATTCTACCTGCCAACCAAATTTCTGAGAACATACAGGACTGTATTGGTAAAAGCAGAGCCATAATAGCAAACTTATCTTCCAGCACTTTTAAGGATCTAGTAGTTACAGACTCAGATAACACCAAGAAATAGAATTGGGGTATATACCATCGTATGTGGGAGGAGGGATGTGAGAAGGTATATAACACCAAGAAACAGAATTGGGGTATACATCATCCTATGTGGAGGGGGGGGAGCATGTGAGAAGGTATAGGTATACAGTATAGTGAACATTGTTATATATGCTGTAATGCCAACAATACTTAGGGATACCTTATGGTCTTTAGTAATGCCAAACTAGTTGTCAGGGAATATAACCAATGTAGTAGACACTGTTTAGATTCATCACACATCTCCATCTCATAGCTCAAAATATAGGGGAGTTCCATCATATCTGAAATACATTGGTACCTCAGGATACGAAATTAATTCATTCCAGAAGGCTGTTTGAGTGCCGATACCGAACAAATTTGTTCCCATAAGGAATAATGTAAATTAGATTAATCCGTTTCAGACCCCCAAAAATACACTTACAAAAGCACTTTCATAAATACACTTACATAATTGTTCACGTTTTGAGCTGTTTGTATCCCAAGGTACCACTGTACATAAATTCTACCCAAGAAGGATAAGGCCATCACTTAGCCTGCCCTTCCTCTTAATGCATCTGACCTCCATCTGTATTTATATGACCTATCTCTTGTTCTCTTCACTGGATTGAGAAAACCCTGGCAGTCAAAATGTCTGTGTAATAATTGTCTTAAAACCCACATATGTATATTTACATGCCGGTAGTTGTTGATGTTGATTTTGTTTGCATTTTATAAATTCAGTGGATAAATAACCCAGGATAAACCAACATATTGCTATCAGACTTGACTTATTCCCATTGAGGTCCTTCAATCTTCCTTAGGATCAAACCAAACTAGTCAACTAATAGCCAAATACTACTTGCTTACTTGTATATTTGGTAAACTGGGGCAGCAGGTGCAAAGAAAAATACCCAACATTTCCACCTTTCTGAGGATCAAAACCTGGTCCCACAACTGGTAGCAACTGAAGCTGCTACCATTTGAGTCACAAACACTCTAGTGCTCCTTACTCATGTTCTTATGTTAGAAGAAATAGAAGATGTGACAATAAAGACTATCCTATCTGGCATGTTTTGAAGGCTAAGCACCACATCCTACTTGGGTCAGTGGTTGGATTTTTCCCCACATGAAAAATTTGTGTGTAATGAGAATTTTTTTTCTTAGTCAACAGTGTAACACACATCATGCCACACTGCTGAAGTTAATTTTTATTATTATTATCACACTGGCCGATTCCCACCAAGGCAGGGTGGCCCGAAAAAGAAAAACTTTCACCATCATTCACTCCATCACTGTCTTGCCAGAAGGGTACTTTACACTACAGTTTTTAAACTGCAACATTAACACCCCTCCTTCAGAGTGCAGGCACTGTACTTCCCATCTCCAGGACTCAAGTCCGGCCTGCCGGTTTCCCTGAACCCCTTCATAAATGTTACTTTGCTCACACTCCAACAGCATGTCAAGTATTAAAAACCATTTGTCTCCATTCACTCCTATCAAACACGCTCACGCATGCCTGCTGGAAGTCCAAGCCCCTCGCACACAAAACCTCCTTTACCCCCTCCCTCCAACCTTTCCTAGGCCGACCCCTACCCCGCCTTCCTTCCTCTACAGACTGATACACTCTTGAAGTCATTCTGTTTGCTCCATTCTCTCTACATGTCCGAACCACCTCAACAACCCTTCCTCAGCCCTCTGGACAACAGTTTTGGTAATCCCGCACCTCCTCCTAACTTCCAAACTACGAATTCTCTGCATTATATTCACACCACACATTGCCCTCAGACATGACATCTTCACTGCCTCCAGCCTTCTCCTCCATATTAACTTCCAGCCTTCAGCCTCTGGCAGTGGCTGGAGGCTGAAGGCTGGAAGTTAATATGGTCCTTAATTTTGAGAATAGACTATATCCTTGTTTTTACCACATGTTATTTTCTTGGTATATATATCATATTTCTGATTTATGGTAGTTATAAAGCTAGGTACAGTTGTGGTAGTCTGTATTCTTTTAGAACACTCCGGCCATCTCCCATTGAGGCAGGGTGACCTAATAAGAAAAACGAAAGTTTTTCTTTTTACGTGTAGCAATTTATACAGGAGAAGGGGGCTACTAGCTCCTTGCTCCTGGCATTTTAGTCATCTCTTACCACATGCATGGCTTATGGAGGAAGGATTCTTCTCCACTTCTCCATGGTGGTATGTATAAAATACTATATTATTACCCGTTACACAAGACATGGGTTGACCCATGAAAATGTATGGTACAGTATTATGAAGTTATTAAATGGTAAGTATTATTATTGTATTTGAAATATTAATAAGGCGAACATTGTATTATATTCGTAATAAAATTATTGCACTTGCAATACAGGCTAGGAATGTGTTTTATAAGTAAGAAATAGAGGTAGAAGTAAATGGTCTTCAGTGTACATGCACAATTATTCTTCATCTCTATAATGAAAATTTATTCTTTATTATTTACCATAGTAAAACCATTTTTATAATTTTAAGTGCATGATTTTTTACATGTATAAATATATTAAAGATAGCTTATAACATTTTACTTAATTGTCTTTGGAAAAAACAAAAGACTACAGTCAAATACAGAGGAGGCAGCAGAAGCAGTAGAGATGTAAACACCATGTAATCAATCCATTGCTCTCTTCTTTTACTTTTTATATTAATGTAGATTCTGCCGTGTGCATATGCATGCGCACATGTGCATGCATGCACATATGCATGCTCAAGCCCTCTGGGTGCTAGTGATCATGTGACCTTGAAGTAGGAAAATACAGTAGATGGAGAGCATGAAATGTCAGACTTTAGAAGGGAAAATTTTGAGGGGTTGAGAGACTTCCTGAATGTAGTGTATTGGGACAGCGAATTGGAATGTAAATTAGTGGATGCAGTGATGGAGCACATTGCTGAAAAATGCAGGGAAGCTGTGGAGCCCTTCATACCAAGAAGATGCTGAAACAGCAAAGAAAA